>NW_020837969.1:33058834-33083834 GCF_003676395.1 Aethalodelphis obliquidens | reverse complement strand
GAGCTGGAAATATTGGGTGGAACTGAGCAAGAATACAAATTTGTCCTCATTTTAGACAAATAACCCAATCCAAACTTTGTGATACTGGTTTAATCAACGAACAAATATGATTTAAGCCTTGACCACGTACTCAACTCTCTTAGATGCTGTTGGGGATGTAATGGTGGATATGCTACAGTACAGCTGAGGAAATAAAATTCACAGAACAAAGCAATAGAGAACAATTATGTTCTAAACTACATATATATCAGAGACTGAAAACACCACAGGCTCTCAGAGACGGGGGCTCCGAGGGGGCTGTGTGTTCCGTGAGGACTTCATGAGGAGGGGGTGTGAGCAGGGAGCTGAAGGGTGAGAACAATTGAGGGCAGCTCTCTGTGTGCCCTCACCTGTGTGTGCCCACATGTGTGTGTTCCACACCTGTGTGTGTGCCCGCATGTGCGTCCTGCGCACTCACATGTGGGATGCAAAGTTGTATGCGTCTTCCAATATCCACTGGTTGGAGTTAGCTGGAACATTTTGCCCACAGATTTGTCTTGCTAAACATTTGAATGTAAAATTGCTTTGCTTTAAAGTTAGGTTTTGTAGTTACTCCTTGGGGTGATCCTGCTATATAAACGTTTATCCTTCCCCACACTTGAGACCGTTATCCCCTCCCGGTCTAGCTGGGACGAGGCTTAAGCTTTGTGCACACATAGAAGTGCTTGACCTTTGCTGTATTTGTGTCTGGTCAGAAAGAGGCTTGATGTGGAAAGCGTTTCACGTGGCATTTTTCATAATTTAACAATGAATTCAACTCGAAATACATCTTTCCAAGATTAGTACTGCCATTTACCCAGCAAACTAATGAGCTAAACAAAGTTAAGTAATGAGTTAAGTCAACAGTGTTCTCAATAAAAGGAAGAACACTGATTTGCCCTTTGAGTCCATAATCCCGTCAGGGATTTAAGGCAGGGAATCCTTGATTTTCATCACAGTGTAGTCCAGCAAATCCTGTCCTAAAGCAGCAATAAAGCAGATTATGTTTTCCCAAAGGAACAAAGTTACAGTTACAAGTTGTGTGGTTTAAAATTGTGAAAGTTCCAGTATTTAATCTCTAAAGTACAGAATTTGGGGGCAGGAGAGGTCTTCAAAAGCATAACCTCCGGAGTCATAACCTCTTGCTATTGACAAGGAAACTAAAGCCCAGAGAGGACAAGTGACTCACCGAAGACCCCACAGTTCACACAGCTAGGTAATGGCTGGTCTAGAACCCAAGAGTCCTAGTGCCCTGGCTTCTGCTTTGCCATGTTGCCTCCCTTTAAAAATTCAGCAAAATATGCAGAAAAGTAATGACTATGTGGACCATACGAGGAGCCCCATTGTTCCATAATGTGAGCACATAAAAATACAATTCTATAGAAGAAAATTTGGTATCTATTGAAAACAAATGCATTGACCACATTAAATATGATTTAAACACCTATAATATATGAATATGATTTCCTTTCTTTTCTTTTTTTTTTTGAATTTCTTTTGAGGGTGATTTGAATGGGATAAATTTAAAAAACAGTCCAGGCTATTTGAAAAAAATTCTATCATTTCTGTTCACTATGGTTCTGTGCTTTGTTCTAAGAATAGAGCAGATCTGGGTACTTTGTAGGAAAGGAAGCTGCACAAGACAGGAGGGTAATTAAAGGAAGCATTTCCAGGAGGAGGAGTCAAGGGCACAGGGAAGGAGAGACAGGTATGAAGGAGAAGGGCTGGTTGGTGTGAACAGGATGGAGATCTGCCTGGAAGCAGGAAGGGCAGTTTGGAGACTTCAGCAAAGGTCCAGGAGACTGAAACAGCCAGGCGTGAAGAGCCTGGATGTGGTCCTCCTGCCATGTCTGACAACACACGTGGATCATTACCTTCAAGACACGCCTCACTTTTTTTTGGCCAATAAATTTGCAATTCTATTCCCAGCAGAATCATCTTTCTAGTCCCCACCCATGTCCAGCACCTACCAGGCTGCAAAGTCAAGATCATTCAGTCCTTAAAATAGACCTCACTCTTCTCATGGTGTGATCCCACTCTGGGTGATTTTTCAGTGTCCATTTGCCATCGACAATTGAACATGTCTATAGGGGTTGGGATTTAGAAAAAAGGTTTAGTATAAGTGACTGGCTGATGTGTTTCCTTCTTCTTCTTTTTATTTTTTTGTCCTCCAAATCCTACTGATATTTCAGAAGAAATGTGAAACGAAAACGAATCCGTAGGAGTACTGGAAAGTTGGCTGAGGTATCTTCATAGACTGGATCGGTGGGGATGGCTGAAATATGTAGGACAGATGAGATCAGATTTATGGAAAAACCTAACAGAGCAGTGGAATTTGTGGTCCCATGCAGGAGAGTTGGGACCACCAAAGAAATTTTTTTTTTCTAGCAAACCCCACTATAACCCTAAGATTCTATATGGGGAGATGAGTGAAGGGCGGAGGACAAGCTGCTGTGGTTCTCCACCCTCACAGTGGGTTCTGCAGTCTGTCCCCACTGATGTGGTCATTCTGACACATGGAGAACTACAGTAGGCACCAGATCAGAGAATTAGGGCAGTGCCCGAGATCACTTACAGCTACTGTGAAGGAAGGGGTGTCCCAAATGTAGAAGATGAACTACATGCACACCCTAGAGAAATGCTTGCTTGGACACTAGACAGTAAAGGAAAGTGACTGAAGCTAGGTTTCCTGTAATTAGAAATGTTTTTCACTGTCAGGAGAGTAAACAATATCAAAACTCATCAAACATTTGAATAAAATGACCACAAAAAGCATCAAAAATCAGCAGAAGAATTAACCACTACAGAAAAATTGTTATTGCAAACAGTAGAAGAAGTCTTTTTTTTTAAGACTTTTTTTTTTTTTTTGGCTGTGTTGGGTCTTCTTTGCTGCATGTGGGCTTTCTCTAGTTGCGGTGATGGGGGCTACTCTTCGTTGCGGTGTGCCGTCTCCTCATTGCGCTGGCTTCTCTTGTTGTAGAGCATGGGCTTTAGGTGCACGGGCTTCAGTAGTTCCAGCACTCGGGCTCAGTAGTTGTGGCTCATGGGCTTAGTTGCTCTGCGGCATGTGGGATCTTCCTGGACCAGGGCTCGAACCTGTGTCAGCTGCATTGGCAGGTGGACTCTTAGCCACTGTGCCACCAGGGAAGTCCTTAGAAGAAGACTTTAAAGTAACTATTCCCCTAATATATATTCCAGAGGGTATGACATCCAAAAAGAAGAATTAGAGTTGTTGGAAATCAAATACATGATTTATCCACAGACAAACCAATCCCCCACCTGGGTAGGTGGGCTGAATAGAAGACTAAACAATAACTGAAAAGCAAATTAGTCAGCTGTAACATCAAACTGACAATGGAAAGAGTTAAAGAAATAAGAAGTATGAGAGAAAAGTTAATAAGTTAATAAATATGGAAGACATCTAGGAATATTAAAACCCTTCTGTTAGAAATTTCAAAAAGAAAGGGGAGGGGCTTCCCTGGTGGTGCAGTGGTTGAGAGTCTGCCTGCCGATGCAGGGGACGCGGGTTCGTGCCCCGGTCCGGGAATATCCCACATGCCGTGGAGCGGCTGGGCCCGTGAACCATGGCCGCTGAGCCTGCGCGTCCGGAGCCTGTGCTCCGCAACGGGAGAGGCCACAACAGTGAGAGGCCCGTGTACCGCAAAAAAAAAAAAAAAAAAAAAAAAGAAAGAAAGGGGAGGAAGAATGGAAGACAGGAAATAATGAAAGAGGACAAGAAAATTTGCATGAGTTGAAGAAAGACAGTCACCTCGTGCCAAGACAAGGAGAGAGAAAGTCTTACACTTAGACACATACGGCATACAGGTGACATTTCTAAAGTCCAAAGATGAAGAGAGAAGCTTAAGCTTAAGAAGTTTAAGGAAAAAACAGGAATCTGTAGCAATGAGAATAAGAATCATCCCTCACCATAGTTCTCATCTATAACGGGGGATATTGTAGAATAATGTCTTCAAAGTTCTGAGGGAAAATGATTTTGAACTCAGAATTCCAGGCCCAGCCAACCTATTCTGTGAGGGCAGAATGAACTACAATTGCAGAAATGCAGCAATTCAGAAAGGTTACCACACTCAAAACTTTCTAAAAGAATGGCTTAGAGATGGATTCCTCTGAAATAATGAAATGCATCAGCAAAAGAGAAAAACAGGATAAAAAAAAAATTGGAAAATGTAGGATTAAAAAAAACTGGTAGGGCTTCCCTGGTGACGCAGTGGCTGAGAGTCCGCCTGCCAATGCAGGGGACACGGGTTCGTGCCCCGATCTGGGAAGATCCCACATGCCACGGAGCGGCTGGGCCCGTGAGCCATGGCCGCTGAGCCTGCGCGTCCGGAGCCTGTGCCCCGCAATGGGAGAGGCCACAACAGTGAGAGGCCCGTGTACCGCAAAAAAAAAAAAAAAAAAAAACCCGGTAAACCAAGAAATGAATAAAACGATTAGTTGTTTAGAATATGGTTGTGGACAAAATGTATTGTCAAGACATTATTCAGAAGAAAGAGACACATAATATAAAAATTAATAATCTGGAGCTAAATTATGGATGATTTAGAGAAAATATAAAAGGTGATCAAGAAAGAGGGGAAGTGAAGGTGATTTAGCATCCTGTTTTGTTTAGAGGGTAGGGGACAGGTGTTAATTCTCAACGCTGGTAAAAGAAGTTTGTATGTGTTTATTAATAAATTAGTAGAAAAGGGTGCATACCTTTCAAATCATTAGAGAAGAAGAAGAAACAGACAAATTCAGTCAAGGCTGAAAAGGAGCAAAATAAGAAAGAACAAGAAAACATTACACAGAAAACACAAACAAAATGGCATAAATAAGGCTAAACATATTGGTGGTAACAATTTATGTGAAAAGGTTAAAAACTTAAATTGGGTTTTTAAAAGTCCCAGCTGCAAAGAGTTTATACGAAACATGCCTCGCACAAAATAATCCAGAGAAGGCTTGGATTTAGAACTGGGAAAGGAGAACCATTATTTCAAGCTAAAATCCAGGATTTGGCGTCATCGAGAGAGAAGACTGTCAGCCTCTCCCCATGAGTCTCAGAGAGGGAGTCGGGCTGGGTGGGGGAATGAGGTGCGCCCAGAGGGCGGGGAGACACATGCAGACAGAATGGGAAGAGTCTTGGTGATGGTTTCTTTGGATCTGACACCAAAAGGTAACCTATGGAATGGCAGAAGGTATCTGCACACCATATATCCGCTCTTCAAAATATGCAAGGAACTCAGACAACTCAGTAGCAAAACGCCAAGTAACTCAATTAAAAAATGGGCAAAGGATCTGAATAGATATGTCTCCAAGGAAGACAATCAGGTGGCCAGCAGGTAGAGGAAAAGGTGCTCAACACCAGGGGATGCAAATCAAAACCACAGTGAGGTAGCACCTCACGCTCATTAGGATGGTTGTCATGGAAAAGACAAGAGATAACAAGTGCTGATGAAGGGGTGGAGGAAGGGACCCCTTGTGCACTGCTGGTGGGAATGGAAATTGGTGCAGCTACTATGGAAATCAGTATGGAGAGTCCTCAAGAAATGAAAACTAGAACTACCATACGATCCAGCAATGCCACTTCTGGAAACGAAATAATTCTCTTGACGAGATATCTGTACCCCTATGTTCACTGCAGCATTATTTACAATACCCAAGACGTGGAAACAACGTAAGCGTCTGTCGATAGATAAATGGATAAAGAAAATGTGATATATATGCCATGGAATATAATTCAGCCATAATGAATTCAGCTGAATATAAGTCAACCATTTGCTGACAGGACAGCAAATGTCCTGTCATGTGCGACAACACAGATGAACCCAGAGGACATGATGCTTAGTGAAGTAAGCCAGATACAGAAAGACAAATACTGCATGATCTCACTTATAAGTGGAATCTAAAGAAAAAGAAAAGAAAAAGAAGTTGAACTCATAGAAACAGAGAGTAGAGAAGTGGTTGCCAGGAGCTATAGGGGGCGGGGAAACAGGGAGAGGTTGGTAAAAGGGTATACATTTTGGGTTATAACACAAATAAGGTCAGAGGATCTCATGTAAAACGTGACTACAGTTGATAACACTGCTTTGTACAATTGAAATTTGCTAAGAGAGTGAACTTAAATGTTCTCAGAAAAAGAAGAAGAGAAGAATACGAATAAGGAGAAGGAGAAGGAGGAAAAGAAAAGAAACAGAATGGAAAGCCTGGAGAGTGCAGCTGAAATGGATTAGATTAGATGAAGGGACATAAAAAAACATTATCAGAGCATGTTCAGAATTTCAGTTTTCTAGGAAAAGACCTGGGTCTGCCCACACCTCCTCCTGGAACTCTTCGTGGGCCACTGCCACAGTCCTAGTGTGTCTTGGCCACTGAAACAGTCCTAGTGTGTCTTGGCTGGTGACCTCAGGGCTGGACACACGATTCCTCCCTGAATGTCTGCAGAAACCAAGGCAGGGGTCTGAGGAGGGTCTGCCTGATGTAAACCCAACTCACTGTCACGGCAACCAAGGTTCAACCTCCCTGAGGATGACACAAGACGCCGTCTACACTCGGGGCCTCCTGATAAGCACGTGCGCCTGGATGCTGTATACACATGGGGGCTGGATGTCAGTTCTAGGGTATAATTCTGTCTTTACGTGTGCGGTTTAGATTGCTCTGGAGACGTCTTCCTAATGGTAACTGTGTAGCCACATCTTCAAAGCAGGGGTGAAAATCAGCACTGAGCCGGTGACAGACGCGATCAGAAAGAGCCAGAGGAAGATCCGGTCGAGAACTTGAGCTGCGAACTTCCAGTCTTGCACCACCTGCAAAAGAGAAAAAGACGCCTCCCATTCAGGATGCGGGGCAGCTGCTCTGAATTCATTTCAAGGGACTTCAGAAAGAGTCCTATTCAGATTTACAGCCCTGCAGTTTTCCAAACGCACCTGACACATCCCCTGCAATATAGGCTTCCTGGGACCTCACTGACCGTGCCCAAGAAAACAGCCCATAATTCAAGTTCATGGGAAAACACTTTCATCACCGTTGAGGATGTAAAATTGAAAGAACAGAATCATTGATGCGTTTGTAAATGTTACTGATTGAAATGGGAAAAGCCTGATTTTTACCCAAATAAAAAGCCAGCATCACTCACTGTGATGCTTCCTGATATGACATAGGAAATAAATCACAAATTTATAAATTAAGAATTTTTGTGGTCACTTGACTCAGGACCTCTTTTCCTCCACTCCCCAGGTGGGTGGGTCTACAATGGACACTCCTGGAGGAGATGACAGGAACTGGTGAGGGAGAGAGGAGACCAAGTCCCTCTGGAGGAAGGGAGGCTGGGGAGACTGGGCAGTGGCCAGTGAGGGAAAGTTCAGAGCAGGACAAGCTGCAGGGTCGGCGGGGGTCGGGGGGAGCCTCAGAGACGGGGCCAGAAATCTTTCAAGGGAAAATAAGTGTCCCATTTCCAGTACATGGGGATTTGGTAAAGATGGAACCAAGCAGGACGCCTGCCGTTCTAGAAGGAACATAGAAGCTGATGCAGAACTTGAATGTATTTTGTGCACATAGAGGTTTAGAAATAAAACCTTGGGGAAAACCACGAAGAAGACAGATGAAAATGTTAAAAGTTTCAAACTTAAGTGGGGGATTATTAACAATGTGAATCATCTTAAATGTTTTGTATTTTCCAATTCCCTATACTGATGATGTGTTACTTTTATAATTTTTAAAAAAGCTATTTAAATTTTTGTATTAGAATTTCTAAAAGGCACCAGGAACTATATTCAACATACTGTGATAAACCATAATGGAAAAGAATATGAAAAAGAATGTATATGTATGTATAACTGAGTCACTTTGCTGTACAGCAGAAATTAACACAACATTGTGAATCAACTATACTTCAATCAAAATAAAATTAAAAAAAGAATTTCTAAAAGATATAAAGAAAGAAACAAACAAAAAACCCTTAAGCATAGCTGTAATGTTTTTTCTATAGCAGCATTTTTTCTAGTGCTGTTTAAACGTTTTTTCAGTGGATGAAAAAATGACAAATTGTTAAGAGAGGAGAGATGCTAGGCAGTGTCTACATGAAAAGTAGAGGATATTTCTAAAAAACCCTATTCTTTCATAAGTTTGTTTATGAGATCAGGATCTTGGCACTAATTTTTACTGATTTTAGAGTAAAATAATTAAACCCTATAAACTGGTGTAAGTATTAACTCATTTTAAGCAACAGACCTGTTTTTGTGCTGAGTATTTAAATGTCAAATAATATTTTCCTTCCACGGGGGAAGGACCATGTAGAGGAGGGAGGGAAGACGGGGAGAAGAAAGATGAGGATTAACATTTATTTTTTTGTTTGTTTGCTTGTTTGTTTTTTTTTTTGCGGTACGCGGGCCTCTCACTGTTGTGGCCCCTCCCGTTGTGGAGCACAGGCTCCGGACGCGCAGGCTCAGCGGCCATGGCTCACGGGCCCAGCCGCTCCACGGCATGTGGGATCTTCCTGGACCAGGGCACGAACCCGCGTTCCCTGCATCGGCAGGCGGACTCTCAACCACTGCGCCACCAGGGAAGCCCGATGATTCACATTTATTGACTGCTTACATAATCATGAGACCACGTGCGCTAGGCACACAGTGCATGTTTTATACATGATGTCACTAATTCCTCACAATAACCCTTCAAGGGAGGTTTCAGAAAACTGAAGTTCAGGTTAAGTAGCTTTTCTCAAGTCATAATGAACATGGGTAGCATCTGCATGCAGGACCGTTTTGAGTCTGAAATCCATACCCTCATCACATTTTAAAAAATAAATCTCTTTAAATTTGTGAACTAAATACTTGTTGTTACACCATGTTTTTGTATAAATTTAGAAATTGATTCCTTCTGTTTTCTGTTTTCCAAATATGCTGAATAGAGATATCCATCATCCCACTAAAAGTGAGAGATAAATGACCAGAGACCAGGACAACCAACTTAAAATGTAGAATTGAATTATTTTAGATAGAATTAAGTCTACTTATAAGAAATAGTGCTTAATCTATAGTTGCTCCTCTTTTGCTCATTCTGTTTTTGTGAACTTCTCCCTGAAAATCCACACTGAAGTCTCTATTTTGTGTCAGGGCTTGTTTTAAGTTTTATGTGTGTCAAGCAGAGAGCTAATAAGGTCACATGTTAAACAAGGACGCATTTGCTGTAAACAGACGTTAAAATCTCAGTCCTGGCTTGCGGCGGTCCCCTCACCTGACTGATGAAATGCTCTTTCTTCACGTGGCTGGAAATGTATCTGATGGAATCCGCAGCCTTTTCCAGGAAAGCGACCAGAGCTTTTTCTCCATCGCTAATCTGCTTTTGTTTCCTTTTTTCGAGGACTTTACCTCCCACTGCCGGTTTACTCTCCTCTTTATCCGGGAAAGAGTAGCCATCCACGTGGTCCTTCATGCAAAGTAATTTAGGAAGTTTTTGCAGAAATAGCCGCTTAACCCAGGGGGCCATGGGGTGGTAAGTGGAGGGAGATCTGTGGTGGACGTTGATGACAAACACGGTGACGATGATGGACAGGGTGACAAAGACCATGATGAACAGGAGGTACTCGCCAATGAGCGGGATGACCTTGGAGGAGGACGGGATGATTTCTTCAATCACCAGGAGAAACACTGTCAGGGAAACCAAGACGGACGTGGATAAGGAGAGCTTCTCCCCCTCGTCAGAAGGCAAGTAGAAGACAAGCACTGTCAGAAAGGACAGCCCCAGGCAGGGGATGATGAGGAAGAGGGTGTAGAACAGGGGCAGGCGGCGCAGCACGAAGGAGTAGGTGATGAACGGGTACTGGTACGCGCCGTCTCTCCGGCTCCCCGCCGTGCCCTTGGCGTTGAGGATCTCCCACTCTCCGTTGTCGAAGAAGTCTTTTCTGTCCACGTTCTCGTCTATCAGGACGAGGTCAACCATGGTCCCGTCGTAAGTCCAGGATCCGAACTTCATGGAGCAGTTCTGCCTGTCGAATGGGAAGAAGGTGACGTCCATGGTGCAGGAGCTTTTGTAACTGGCGGGAGGCATCCACACCACGGTCCCATCAGATTTCACGATGGCCTTGGTCATGAGTGAGCCTTCGAACCGTCCGTCAGCGCTGTCGAAAAACGGTTCACCTGATGGTTAGTTGAACACATATTAACTTTTTTTTTGTTTTTCCCACCGTCGTACTATTTGTATTTTATGACTTTCCTACCACAGGGTCAAACAATATTTCCAAAAGGAATAATTTTCTCGTTAAAGTTGTACCTTTCTCTTAATTATTTTGGCACAATCAGGTTTTTCTATTTCTTTTTTTTTTTTTCTTTTTAATTAGTTAATTTATTTATTTTTGCTGTGTTGGGCCTTCGTTTCTGTGTGAGGGCTTTCTCTAGTTGTGGCAAGCAGGGGCCACTCTTCATCGCGGTGTGAGGGCCTCTCACTATCGCAGTCTCTCTTGTTGCGGAGCGCAGGCTCCAGACGCGCAGGCTCAGTAGTTGTGGCTCACGGGCCCAGTTGCTCCGCGGCATGTGGAATCCTCCCAGACCAGGGCTCGAACCCGTATCCCCTGCATTAGCAGGCAGATTCTCAACCACTGCGCCACCAGGGAAGCCCAGGCTTTTCTATTTCTACTCCTAATCCGACCAGTGCACTTTTCTACTGTGATACTTACTTTTCAAAGAGAACTATGTCAGGAAGCCAGAGAGATTCTGACGGAACTTTAATTGAATGAATTCCACCGTATTCATCTGGATTCCAGCGTAATTTGTGGTCTGTCCATTCCTGTGTGAAATTAATATACTGTAGTTTTGTTCTGAAAATTCAAGGTATTAGAGTTTGGAATCTTCAAGTTTATGTTAATTTACTAATCCAGTGTTTTATTTTAAAAAGGAAATTCATCCACTTTAGACCTTATGACCCTCTCCGTGACTCAGGGCAGGTCAAGATACAGTTTGAGCCAGCCTGGTCTTTGATGGTGCCCAGACTCTCACACCTGTCCAGTCTGGGATTTCCAAAATTGCCGTATCTACCTCACAATCTAGAGGCTCAGCAGCAAACACCACTGATTCATGACTTATTTTCTCCTAAGGAACAAAAGAAAAGCAAAGATAGCTCTAACTCAGTTTATTCTAGGAGAGTTGGTCCAGTGATATTGTAATCTCATGATAATTGTATTGAGAGAAATGATTTTGAATATCAATCAAGAGTCTTGGACAAAGATGCATGCAACATGCTAATATGAAACTTCCAGTATCTGCTGACTACTCTTGAGGACATTATAACTTTTATCCAATGATAAAATATTTCCCAAGAATCTCCTTTTAAGCTCTAATCTGAATTTATTTTGCGAGTACCAAATCCAGTTTTAAATTATATTCCTAATGTTGTTAGCCTCCAGATGCTTGCGTATTTTTCCTTGTAATAGAATGTAATCATTTAGCATGTTTTACAGGGGTTGGTGGATCCAGATTAACAAAACTGACGTTAATTGATTGAATTATGAAGGATGATGTATGGATGACCCAGTTACAGCAGAAGTGGACTTAAAAAGATTTAGGATCTAGAATCTTATGAAATCTGACCTGAAAATTAATTATCCCACTGTCTGTCATGTGGACAGTTGAGGAATGATATAGGAGAATATTAAATGACATTTCAGGAAGTTGGGAGGGTATGCCCAGTGTGAGGCTTCCTGGAGCCCAGTGGTGCCAACTGTCATTAAAAAATCAGGAGTCAGCAGATAGATGATTCACTAGATGGTAAAATATTGAAATATGCATGGTGCCTGGAAAAGGACGGAACTATACACACCAGATGAGACATCGTCCCTCTTAGGCAATATTTGTGAGGCTTAATCCTTGAAAAACAAATTTTAGGCTTAATCCTTGAAAAACAAATCCTTGAAAAACAAATGGGCCTTTAAAAGTCTATGCTCTAAAGGATTAAAAAAAAATTGCATGACTACTTATGGAAAACCATGCATATGAAGACTGACGGTTTAAGAACCGAAACTAATAAAGCATTTATCATGCTTGCTTGGTACTCACAAGCTTCTCTCTTCCTTCCTCTTCCTCTGCCCATTTTGAAAAGCAAATATAATTTCCTTCCTATGAATTATTTGTCTCCTGCTAAGGAGATTTCTACTACTGGCAGCAAGCCTGAATCCCAGAAATGCTGAAGGGAACTCAGAGCAACATTTATGGTCTGTTTTCACTTTTACATTTTAAAATTTTCCTTACAATAAAAGTCACTCTACAGTTCTACAGGCAAACAGTTGGATAATCACTAATGCCATAAAGATACCAGAATAGATCTGCTGCCCCCAAATTTTCCTCGGGCTGCCCCTTTGTAATCAACCACTCCCATATCCCCAGTCCCTGGCAACCACTGCTCTATTTTCTGATCCTATAATTTTGCCTTTTCTAGAATGTCATATAATGGAATCATACTATAGGTAGCCATTCCATCCTGACTTCTTTTACTTATCAGAATACATTTTGGATTCTTCTAGGTTGTATTAGTAGTTTATTCATTTTTATATTAGTGAGAGGTATTCCACTGTATGAATATACCACAATTCTTTTTATCCATTCACCAGGAAAAATATCTGGATTCTTTTCAGTTTTTAATGATTATAAATAAAGCCACTATAAACATTTTGTAATTTTTTGGGTGAAAACCGTTCTTTTTTTTCTCTTGGGTAAATACCTAGGAGTGGGATGGCTGGGTCATAGAGTAAGTGTACGTTTAACTTAATACGATACACGCCGGAGAGACTGAATCATTTTGCATTCCCACTAGCAATGCATGAGCATTCCAGCTGTTTGGCATCATCTCTAGTACTGGGTTTTGTCACATTTAAATGTTTAACTATATTATAATAGTTGTAAAGTAGTATCTCATTATGGTTTTTACTATGCATTTTCCTAATGACTAAATGATGTTGAGCATTTCTTCATGTGCTTCCTTGCCATCCATACATTTTATTTGGTGAAGTGGTTGCTAAATCTTTTGCACAGTTTTTAAATGGGTTGTCTGTTTTCTTATTGCTGAGTTTTTAGTTCTTTATATATATGGAAAGTATATTTCTATATATAAAAATAGATCCCGAGCAGGGAGCGAGCTGCAGGCCCACAGGCAATGAGCCCCGGGGACAGACGTGCAATCGGGCAGACTGGCTGGAGCTGGGCTCTTACACTCTGGCTCCGTCTTTAAAAATCAGTGTTAAGCGAGCACAGTTAGGAGTCCAAACCCACAATTCCTCCGCTTGGAACCTAAAGATCTGGAACTCAAATTGCCTGCTTCTGGAATTCAGTCTTCTCTCTTCTGCAGGCACTGCCCGTGTTTACCTAAGCCCAGCTGTACAGCCAAGGAGGAAGCGGGGGAGCTCACATTCTGGGGGCACATCCCAGCAAACGCACACCAGCCACACAGACTGTGCTCATGAAGTGGGCCAAGCCCCAGAGGGAGAGACTGTTCAGTCAGAAAGATTTGTCTCGCTCACCGGACAGCAAGATGAACAGCTGTGGCCAGAGACAGCACAGAGACAGTGCTTTAGGACGCTCACAATTTGGGGGGAATTAATTCATTCCACAAATATGCGAGGCTTATACCAGCACTGAGCAGGGCCGCCTTGCCCTCCTGGCCTGGGGCTGTCTCAGACAAGAACGAGTAAACTAACTGGCAAACCATCACCACACCCTGTGGTTATTGCCATGAAGGGTACGGTTTGGGTGTGAAGATGCAGGACAGTGAGTGGACAGGGAAGGAGGTTCGGATTTGACGACATCGCAGCTGAAGCAGAGGGTAGGAAGGGGCAGTGGGTGCTGTGGAGGGCAGGTCTGCTGTGGACGCTGTTGCAGGATGAACAGCAGACGTGAGTGGATGGATGAATGAGGGACACGTCTCAATCCTCGAGGAGGATATAAAGACAGCTCCAGTGGATTCAGGGTGTGCTCTTGACCAGTAAAGGAAAAGGGGCAGGTGGGACTCGCGGTCATTGCCGCTTACTTGGGGGTACCTGAGAGAGAGAGAGAAAGAGGGAGACAGCACTGAATTAGAGTTCCACCCCTGCACTGTTCTTTTTTTTTTTTTTTTTTGTGGTACGCGGGCCTCTCACTGTTGTGGCCTCTCCCATTGCGGAGCACAGGCTCCGGACGCGCAGGCTCAGCGGCCACGGCTCATGGGCCCAGCCGCTCCGCGGCATGTGGGATCTTCCCGGACCGGGGCACGAACCCGTGTCCCCAGCATCGGCAGGCGGACTCCCAACCACTGAGCCACCAGGGAAGCCACCTGCACTGTTCTTTACTAGCTGTGCTCCTCTGCGGGGTTAAGGGAGACATTCCTCACCATCTTGGGGTCCTTCTGATGCTAGACCTGGGAAGTCGGAGACGCTCTCCCCCTGGATGTGCCCATCAGAGCGGCTCACAGGATTCCCAGCAGGTTGTGGTCCACCATGATGCTGGCTGAGCCCCACAACCCAGGGCCACTGCTCGTCTTAGGGTCAGCTGGGTCAAGGTGAGGATTCAGAGCCCAAATCCCCGGTCCTGCTCTCTAAGGAGCTGTGAGGCTTTCTGGTCACTTCCGTGCTCTCTCTGAAACCGTGGAGGCATTTGAAGATTGATCTCCTGTCTCCGCCTTCTTAAAGCAGTAGATTAGAAACAATATCCAGTGTTCATGGAGCATGTCCTGGCCAAGATTCCCAAAGCCCTGTACAAACATCAGCTCCACTTTGCAGCAGTCCCGGGCTTGAGAGCTTGTTATTATAGGAAACAGGGGAGCGCAGGGTAGGTCAGGGCCAAATACCAAAGTTAATCTCTGACTGTGAAAAAAAAATGGAAACATACTCCCAGTCTAGCTCTCTTAATTCTGAAAAGTGCAACTTCAAATCCATATCACATATATTCCCTTAAAACTGTCTTTTCTTACATATATTACCTGAAATATCTCCCATAAGTGTCGAGATATTACCAAATTTCATTTAAACCTAAATCATAAGACTTTTTAAAACTATGTCATGACTTCTTTATAATAAATAAATTCTTCTAATTATTCTTAATAATTAGAAAAAATATTATTATAATAATTAGTAATTCTTAATCCCAAGACCAAAAGATAGTAAGGAACAAATATTCCTTGCTGGTGATTGACAACCTCTGGGACACCCTTGGGATCTTCAGTTATCTCAAAGTCAGGTGTGAAATTCCTAAAACTGAATTAATGTTGATTCACTTTAAAGACAGCAACATGACATCTTATATGTCTCATATTCCCATAATATCTATGAGTTGTGGAGGCCAAGAAATGGGCTTTGTCATTAAGGATGAGAAAGCCTCCAAAGGTGGCACCAGGAAATGACATGTATTGAGTCCCCACTACGTGCCAGACCATGTAGGAGTCACATTCATGCACACAATCCCGTTTAACCTCCCAGCGACACTGTGAGCTAGGCATTGTCTCTATTTGCTAGATGAAGAGACTGAGGGTCAGAGAGGGGAAGTGACCTGCTCAAGTTTATACAGCGAGACTTTGGATTCCTGACTCACTCTGCTTGAATCCACGTGAATCAGAAGACCACACGGGTCTCCTCTGCTAAGGTCAGAGTGAGGCTGTAGAAAAGGAAGGAAAATAAGATGGTGAGGGAGGTCTGAGGTAAATTCCTAGATGTACAAGTGCCATTACAGGTTGTGGAAGGCTTTGGGAACGTGGCCCAGACCTTACGGCAAGGCCGTCCTTTCCTTGGGTTTGTTATGAAATAAACCAGCTTCTTGGTTTTCTCCTGCAAGCCAGCTGCAGGGATTTATCCAATGAGGCCTTCATCATGTTTCTGAACTTTTTGTTGATCTAAAACAGGAATCAGCTGTTGGAGAAACAACACCAGTCTAAGGCGTTGGCCTGGGCAGAGATTAAGAAAGCTTTGTTTCCCCTGGGGCCATCATGGGGCTAGGATAGCAGCCGGCTCTCAGCGACAGTGAATCTTACTGGTTCATTGGAGTATGCCTCCAGCGGTGCAAGCCCAGTGCCCTCCACCATCCCTGGCACGTAGTAGGTGCTCAGGAAGTGCTAGTTGAGTGAATATACTTGACATCTGTCGTCAGAGTGATTATTCACACGATAACATCTAGGCAAAGGGCCAACCCTCCTGTCATTAAAGAAGGGATATTTTCATCTTTCATTCCTTTTTGGGTACCTACGGTGCGGTTTTCCTAACCTTGACAACGACGAAGCAGAATCTGAGCGGCTAGGGAAGTGAGTATTTCTCACGGAGTTTTAGTGAGTTAATAATCTATTTATGATTTATATGGTCTTGAATACTCTCTGGAAGTACAAAGGAGGAAGACAAATGAGTTTGCAAAATAAAATCAGTAACATAAAAATAGCTCCACGTAGAGGACTTTTTCAGGATGTCACTAAATTTGTGCTTGTAAAGGTCTGTGGTTGAGAGGATAGAAGAGAAATGTCTAGATATATCAGATGAGAATGAAGGAAATAGAAGACACAGCAGAGGAATTGGGTAAACAAACAAACAAACAAACAAACAAAAAAAAACCAAGCATCTCAGTTGCATATGCTATCAGGAGACATGCTTTTGGTCCAAGTAGGTAGAATTTTATTCTCTCTGTGGAAATGAACTAGGGAGCATTTTTCAGTGTCTGAGAGGGCAATCACAAAAGAGGAAGGTTTGGTCATTTTTGTCTTTATTTTGACTGAGGTAGACAGGGATGATTGGAAAGAGTTTCCTATAGGTTTGCTCTGGTGTGAGAGCTTTGGGAAGTCGTGTTATTGAGAAGCCTATTCAGGTGGGTCACAATTTCTCCACTTTTATGGCTTGTAGAACGTCTACTGATCCTGCAAGAGCCAGTTTAAATGTCTCCTCCCCTTGGAAGCCTTCCCTGATTTACTCCCTGTTTCATTGTCATTATTGTAATGACCCAGTTCCTTATGTATATACTTTCCTTATGGTGTTTATATTACAGTAGTTATTTTTTACACAACTAACACCAGATCCTCTCCTTGAAGCAGGGCTGTTTTGTGCTCTGTACATCCAGGATCTAGCAGAGTACCTGGCCCTTAGCAGCCTCTCAGTAAACCCTGTGGAATGAATGGAAGGTGGAGCGAACCCTAGCCTCATTCTGTCCCACATGTCTTTCTAGACCAACTCCATGAGACATCCCAGAGGTTGAGGAATCGAAGCCTTAGAAGGCCAGGATTAGGAACCGGACTCTACAGGGACAGCCCTGAGAGGAGCGCCAGACGTCTCCCGTCAGCTCCCTCCAGTTTGAAGAAGAATATGGTTTCTTTATACAAGCCAGGCTGCACCTGATAGTGTGTAACCCGAGGCAAGTCACTCCAGTCCTCCAATCCTCAGTCTTCTCATCTGCAAGGTGGGAATAATAACAGGCCTGTCTCAGGAGGTGGCTGTGAGAATTGAATGCATTCATTCCTGTGACACAAGCGGCAGAGTGACTGGGCACTTGGCAGGCGCTCAATAAATCAGTATTGTTGTTGGCTACTCTGAAACTGACATCTGTGTAAAACACTAAAATGGTAGTTTTTTGTTTTTTTTTTTTTTTTTGCGATATGCAGGCCTCTCACTGCTGTGGCCTCTCCCGTTGCAGAGCACAGGCTCCGGATGCGCAGGCCCAGCGGCCATGGCTCACGGGCCCAGCCGTTCCGTGGCATGTGGGATCTTCCCGGACCAGGGCACGACCCCGTGTCCCCTGCATCGGCAGGCGGACTCTCAACCACTGCGTCACCAGGGAAGCCCAGTAGTTTTTTTTAAACATCAATTTTATCTTCTTTTTATCATCCCTTCTGTCCTTTCTTTTACCTTTTTTAGTTTTAAAAAGCTTTAAAAAAAAGTATAAAAGTAACATTACGGTGGAGCTCCAAAGCCTCCTCTTCCATGCAGCCTTCCCTGCCTGCCACCCAGGCCATAGATTCTCCTTTCTTTTTTGTTGCCATATTGTTTGCGCCACAACATAGCCCTTATTGATTAATACCTATTGTGATGTTCCCGCTCCAAATCCAACCTGTGTGAGTGCAATAGTTTCCTAATACTCTCGGTGGTTTCTCCCATTTTGGATCCTCCTCTAATTTAGAAACAGGCCTTGATGTTTTGTGTGAAGCTGGATGTGCAGACAAGGCCCTAACTGGGGAAAGCTGGTTCCAGTCAGGTGAGGCAGACTCTTCAGTCTCTGGTGACGGGGGTAATGATACCTGCTCTGCTAATTCAGAGAGGTTGAGAAATGTAAGTGGATAAGAGCCATGACAACCCATTGCAAATTAATGCAATGAAACCATGTTACTCTCGTTACTTCTATGACATGGGAACCAAAGTCCCCAGCTGGCTTTTCTAAGTGTCAGCTAGCAAGCCCCCACCTCCCCCTGGAGATTTCTCTTGCTCTGTTTTGGGTGTTGGGGGTTTTCAGGTGTTGGTTCTGTCTTGCCCTGGAGGCTCCCACCAGGCCACCGTGATTCTGGGGCATAGGTTTGCGAGAGGTCATTTCCAAAGTACAGCTAGAAACCAAGGAGCAGTGGTTTCTTCCCTTCGTGTCTGACATTGTTCTCTTTGGCTGAAATGACTCCCTATTTCCAAAATCTCAAGAAAAGTGAGAAATCCTTACTATCTCAAAGGCCAAGGGTCCTGGGCCACTGTTTTAAGTGTAAGAGCTTAGCCTCAAGGGGCAGCTGGAGGAGGTGTGTGTGAATCAGTGAGCGTCTGTTCGTTTGTTTTATTTTTGCCAAATTCCCAAGCCTATTTACACTTTAACAGAAAAGTTTTTCTTCTCTTCCCTGAAAGCTCAAATACAGGACTTCTTACTGATTTTTATGAACTCAAAATACCTCCAAATTCCACTTTAGAAAGTGCAAAAGTAGGATAAGTTCTGAGGAATGAGATAGGTATATCGAAAAATACATTCATTTAAATTGTATTTTTATATCTACATTCCTAGCTTATTATTTTCTCCTGGACATTTTTATTTGCAAGTAAAAAACTATGCAGATCCATTTCATAACATGCTAACATACCTACCAAGAAAAGACTCAGAGAACTAGAAACTAGTAAAATTTATAATGATTATCCAACTCTGATCAAAGTTTTTGGGTAGGAGAAATTTGATGACACCAGATGAAGTCTAGGGAATGTCCTTACAGTCTCTTTTATCCATTGTTCCTTATAAACAAACCATTAGCAGAAAGACCTGATCAAGTCTACTAAACCTGAATAGATAACTAATTCATTTCAACATAAACAAGTGAAAACTATTATGTTTGTACATTAAAATTAAGTGAGATAATTAACATATCCCCACTGGGAAGATTTAAATCTCTGGGAGATGAGGCAACATCCCGTAAAAAACCCAATAATTGCTAACAAAAATAAATAAGCAATTAAATCAACCTTCTCACCTCCTATCAAGGAAGTGCCAATATTTTCTCCTTTACATGACATATGCAAACTTGAATGGTAATTATTTCCTGGCAACTCCAGAAAGAGCAGGAAACAGGCTATGGCCAAGCTAGGAGCTGAAAACAATTCACATGCTTTTCTAGTCATATCAGGAAGACGGAGGTTCATCATTTTGACTTGGGCTTCACCTTGTTCTGAAGTTGGTGGTGAGTGGCCTCTGTCATTCCCTGTTTTCTCTTTCTAGGGAACAACATTAGGGGAAGGGTCATCCCAGGGAGGGCCAGGGGGGAAGAGGGAGAATTTAACATCCCTGATTTTCTTATCCAGTTGTGGTAGCTTAAATGAGGGTAAGTTGCACCCTGACACCTTTCCCCCCTTTCTGCAAGTAGCCCAGGGACCAGTGCCCTGGACTCAGTGTCAGAGTCACCCTCCTACCTGCCCACTCCAGAAGCAAGAAGACAGAGCAAGGTGTGCCTACGAGCTTCCAGACTGACCTCTGACTCGTGCAGAAGAGAATACAAAAGAATAAACCCTTCCCCAAACACTCCCAAATATCTCTCTGAAGAACTCAATATGCTCTTTAAAATAATTATTTTTCAACGGGAGCCTTTCTCAGTAGAAAAGAATGGAAACAATTCGGGGGGGAGCTACAGTCCTTGGACTGACAGTTACCTGTTTGAGCCACACGTTTGTTGTCATCAGCTGATTCTTTTCATCCTAAGAGAATGAAAATTAAATTCAAATTGAGTGAAACTACAGCAAAGGAAACCATAAACAAGACCAAAAGACAACCCTCAGAATGGGAGAAAATATTTGCAAATGAAGCAACTGACAAAGGATTAGTCTCCAAAATTTATAAGCAGCTCATGCAGCTCAATAACAAAAAAATAAACACCCCAATCCAAAAATGGGCAGAAGACCTAAATAGACATTTCTCCAAAGAAGATATGCAGACTGCCAACAAACACATGAAAGAATGCTCAACATCATTAATCATTAGAGAAATGCAGATCAAAACTACAATGAGATATCATCTCACACCAGTCAGAATGGCCATCATCAAAAAATCTAGAAACAATAAATGCTGGAGAGGGTGTGGAGAAAAGGGAACCCTCTTGCACTGCTGGTGGGAATGTGAATTGGTACAGCCACTATGGAGAACAGTATGGAGGTTCCTTAAAAAACTACATATAGAACTACCATATGACCCAGCAATCCCACTACTGGGCATATACCCTGAGAAAACCATAATTCAAAAAGAGTCATGTAGCAAAATATTCATTGCAGCTCTATTTACAATAGCCAGGAGATGGAAACAACCTAAGTGCCCATCATCGGATGAATGGATAAAGAAGATGTGGCACATATATACAATGGAATATTACTCAGCCATAAAAAGAAACGAAATTGAGCTATTTGTAATGAGGTGGATAGACCTAGAGTCTGTCATACAGAGTGAAGTAAGTCAGAAAGAGAGAGACAAATACTGTATGCTAACACATATATATGGAATTTAAGAAAAAAAAATGTCATGAAGAACCAAGGGGTAAGACAGGAATAAAGACACAAACCTACTAGAGAATGGACTTGAGGATATGGGGAGGGGGAAGGGTAAGCTGTGACAAAGTGAGAGAGTGGCGTGGACATATATACACTACCAAATGTAAGGTAGATAGCTTGTGGGTAGCAGCCGCATAGCACAGGGAGATCAGCTCGGTGCTTTGTGACCACCTGGAGGGATGGGATAGGGAGGGTGGGAGGGAGGGAGACGCAAGAGGGAAGAGATATGGGGATATATGTATGTATATGTATAACTAATTCACTTTGTTATAAAGCAGAAACTAAAACAATTAAGTGAAACTGTGTGTTGGATTTTTCTTTTTGTCCGAGACTTCCTGAGTCTTACCTTTGAGAGGTCCAAAGTGAAAAGGATTCTCAACTGAAGAGCAGTTAAATGGCATTGAGACCCTAAAGCATTATGCATATTTTACTTAAAATGAAAAATAATAATTAGAGCAAGTAGTAGTTCACTGTGGTGATATTTATATAAAATTGCCTAACCAAAGGCATGGTAAGGGTGTGAAGTAGAATGAAGTATTAGCTAAATGGGAGATGGGCTTTGCATGATTTTCTAGAAGGAATCCTGGGTGATGAGTCAGCTGGGGGGGATGCGTGTGTGCACTTGTAGTGGGGTGGAGATTTGGGCAATGGCGGAGGATTATTCTGTGACTTTGGGGACCACAGCAGAATGATTCTGCAGAATCGGGGTTGTTGAAGTTCATGGATTTCCCCAGGGACATCATGGCAGAAATGTGAGCCCAGACAGGAAAATTAGTAGAGAATGTTAAGGTGTGGTGTGTCAGGGAAAGGTATGGGGTCACCCAGGCACTCACTCTGGTGCTGTCACCATCTGCTGTCCCTCCCCGCAAGCAGCCCTGCCAGCCCTGGCTCAGCCCCACCTCTGCAGCCCGGCCCCTCACCCTGATGCTCACCTTGGGGGCTCCAGCAGAACTGCCAAGGGTGATGCCCTCCTAGCAGGCACATCCCACCCCCCGGAGGAAAACGTCCCTCCTCCACGCCACCCACACCCCACCAACAGTGTTGCAATGAAAATGACGTTCTCATTCTTTCCGTGGGTCATTTCACTGGCTTCTTGGGGCAGGTTTTATTTTTAAAACTGAAATGGCAGACATGTGGAAAGAAAACAAAGTCAAATTTTAGCCTTGAGGATGGGTGAAGGAATGCGTGCTCTCTGCAGCTGAGGGCCGACGCTTACTCACCACATCTACCAGCTGAGATATTTTCAACCCAAAATATACTTTTATGGTGTCATTAGATTGTAATACAGGGCGAACCCATTTCTGGTAACCTTGGAATAAATGTCTGAGCAGCGCATCTTCTTCTTCGGCTATGGGCCTGAATCCTGCAGCAGCTGTAAGACATGAGGGGATCCGAATTAACCGGGGAGGCGGGACGGCTGGGCCCACATTCTCCAGCGGGACGTCGTGTATTTCTAAACAGCCTGATTCAGCAGAGGCAGGGTTGAGGCTACAAGGGTTCTCGCTAAACACTCTCCTTACCCACCCCAGCTCCCTCCCCAAACGCACCGCTCAAGGTAGACTCTCGTTCTACTTCTTTAATGTTGTATCTGTATGAGGTGATGGATGGTCACTAAACTTATTGTGGTGAAATCCTTTCATGACGCATGTAAGTCAGATCATTATGCTGTGCCTCCTAAATTTCCACAGGGCTGTATGTCAATTACATCCCAATAAAACTGGAAGAAAAAAATAATTAAAAGTAGAGTCTATACTTTACCCAGAGCTTTGCCTTCTTACGGGGCTTTCTCATCAAGAGGTCAACACCTCCTGATGGAGGTGGTCTCTGCCGGCTTGCACTGTCCATCACTGCACCTGGTCTGGCCCCTTCACATCCCTGATCACAATTTGTCATGCATTTGTCCCTGTCTGTCCTCCCCTTGGGTGCCACGATGGCAGGCACAGTATCTGTGCTATTTGGTGATGTTCAGCCGGCACCTAGCACGGTGTCCGGGCACAGCAGTAGCTCATTTGATGTCTACTTAATGAATGAACCAATGAAGGGAGAGCCAGGCCATTTTCCATATGTTCAGCAGACGTTCACAGAACACCTACCACATGCCCCGCCGGTTCCCTCCCTTCCTCCTGGGGAAGTCCTCCCTTACGAAGAGCCTCCCTGGCCAAGAACCAGGTTCTAACAACAACTCTTTTCCTCCCCAAGTGTACAAAAGCCTAAGAAACACCCTAATTTCAAGCTTTAACACTCAAGTTGAAGAAATGGTTTAGGAACGTGGTCTAGAGGTAAGTTTTGTTTCTTTTCAGTGCTATGCTATCCAATTTCAAACCAGGAAGCTCTTTGTTGTTTTAAATATGGCCCCTTTTTTCCTCTGTCCAGCACCCTCTGAAATCCTACAATGACTCATTCTGCACCATCCGCTTTCCCACAGAAAACCTCTTCTTCCCACTGAGAGACGCACGTGGCTGGCAAGGTCACACGCAAGACACACCCCCACGTTTACCCAATGAAAACCCAGAGAGTCTTAGTGGGAAGAAAAGCAAAATCGCACACATGCTCCACGTGTGCGTGAGACCTTCACTTTACTGGGGAGCCATGATTCAAAATGTAATTCAGAATGTTCCTCCTGGGGTGAGCAGGGGCAGACACAAGGCGCTGCGTGCCGTGGCTGCCTCCACCCTTTCTCTTCCACTCTAGAAAGCTGGTGACGATGAAGATGCTGAGGAGTGGTAGAGATGTAACCTTACGTCTGTGCTTATTTACTCAAAAGCCTAACGGTTCTCAGACTTCGATACTTCAACTACTCTTAGCCAGCAGAGGGGCATCAGGAAGCAGGTCAGCGGGTGGCAGCCAGGACAGCCCTCTGTACAGACCCCCAAACCTTCCTGGGAATGTGGGCAGTGGGAGGATAGGGAATTGAAAGGGGAATAGGCTGAACTTCCCGAATTCCCTGCCCACACCTGGGCTTAGCTTCCTAAGCAGCACGGCAGCTCTGATGGCTTCCAGCTCCTCCAGGGGTACCACCCTGATCTCAGACTCCATCATCTCCCTCTTGGCTTCGTGCGCTGCCTCCTAATTGCTTCACTCTTGCCCCTTTTATAGTCCATTTTCCAGCAGCTAGACCATTGCTTAAAAGCAGAAGAGGATTATGTCAGTTTCCTGCTCAAACCACCCCCATGGTTTCCCCTCAAACTTAGAAAAACACCCCCAGTTCTTACCGTGGCCTCCCAGGCCCTAGAGGGTGCCCACCCTCTCCCACTCTGGCCTTGCCCCTCGTCCCCAGGCCTCAGCCCGTCTGCACTTTTCAGAACTTGCCCGGGAAGCTCCTGCCCTAGGGAGCCCTGCCTTGCTGACGTCTCCTCCTGAAGAGGTCACTGAGGTTACACCATCTACGGATCCTTCCGCACACTGCGTATGTACTTCATGCACTGCACCTTTAAATGTGGGTGCCTTATCCCGCATCGGAGCTCTTGATGGTGCGGTGTGTGCTTCTGTTTATCGTCCGGCTCCCCTACAGCACGCCGGCGCTCAGGACAGTGCCGGCACTGTGGCTGCCGAGCTGATAGCAGCGCAGTTAGTTGCCATGTGTTTGCCGAGTAGCCTTGGAGAGTTTGGGCCGGAGCCGGACCCCCAGGAGAAGGAGAAGCAGGGGGCCCGCGGCCGTCCCCCACGCCCGCCGTCCCCGTCCCTGCGCAGGCAGCCCCTCCCCTAAGGAGGAAAACGCTGTGTGCTGGGCTCTGCGCTGGGCCTGCAAGTACCTGCCTACCAGCTACTCGACCTTCTTCCCTGTACAGATGCTAAACGGCGCCAGCTTAAACCCTCCCCTCGTGGCTCCCCTACAGCCAGGACGCTGTGACCTTCCTAAATCCCTGTGTCCCAGCTCAGCCCATGAGAACAAGTCACTGAGGACAACATCTCATAATGGTGGAGGTACACCAGGAAGGCTGAGGACAACTGCACGATGTCTAAACACACACACACACCACACACACCACATACACCACATACAACACACAC
>NW_020837969.1:32965623-33058824 GCF_003676395.1 Aethalodelphis obliquidens | reverse complement strand
AAAAAAAAAAACAGGATACTTGGACCCACCAGAGATTCCGATTTCACTGGTTCTGAGTTTCAGTCTGAGAACGGTGAGGAGATTCCTCGGGAAACTCCGTGAGTACCAGCGGGGGGAGAGCTGCTGTCTTCGGGTCTAGGTTTGATCAGCTGCATCTCGGTTCTGGTTCCCCAGAGGTTTTACTCTGGGGGTTTCAGAGAAACCAAAGACCTTCTTCTAATGATAGTCTAAAGAGTTAAGAGGGAATAAGACGCTGCCATGACCTGCCATCCACGGCACCCACAGCTCCCGGGGGCTCCTCTGACTTGCATGGATTTTAGTCTGCATGTCCTTTCTCTTTCTCCTCTCAACTCCCACAGGGTGACTAAAACCTCACAAACATAAAGGAGCGATTGTTCTCAACTGGTCTGGAAGAGGTGCAATTCACGTGGATATAATTCACACCTTCTGGGATATCGTTATTCCTGATAAAATGCTTCAGTAATTTTCTCATTAAATTTAGAATGAGTAAGTCGTGTTCGAGAGACAAGTCACCCACTCGGCTGTCAGTCACACGTCTAGAGATATTTAACCGAACACTCTGACCTTTCTGAGTCTGGCCTAAGTCCATTATCTTAACATTTTCTCATCCAATAATATAATCCTACCAAATGGGAACCGTGGCTGCAGGACAACCTCCCTCGTTTAATACAATCAGAATAAAGCTCTTACATGTGCTTCTTCCTTACAGTCTGAAAAGGTTTTTAATACAGACTATATACACACTACAGAGCCGCTAAACACAATTTTAGGCAATGCAAACAATATGGAAGTATAAATAATAGTAAGGGCTAGTCCTTCATGGAATTTCCCTTCCCAGAGGTGACAAGCTCTAGTGTGTGTGTGTCCTCCAGGCATTTCCTATTCATTCATTCATTCCATATTTATTGGTCACCTAGACTGTCTCAAGCTGAGGCCAGGGGTTACAATTGTGAAAGAGATAAACCTGTTCTTTAACTCATGGATCTTATGCAAATATAAATATAAACTCTCATATTAATAAAAAAGCTGATTCCCGTCCAGGCTTCCTTTTCCTGCTGTGGATTCACGGAGCAAAAGTGAAGCCCTCCTTTGCCTGCTCCCATCAGAGGAAGGAAGGCCGGGGAGTGCTTTCCACTCCAGTGCCCCACCAACCATTGCCAGACCTGCTAGGGAACAAGGATGGACGGTCCTGGAGAAGGCTCCCAGGATGGAGGAGATCAAGGCAGCCTGGCTGGGGGGGCCTTGGGGGCGCGGCAAGCAGAGGAGGGAGGTCCCTTAGGCCCAGGGAGGGAGGAGGCTTGGGGGCCGCTGGAGGCCGCAGTGACCAGCCCTCTTATGCCCAGGGCTCCATGGGGGGCGGAATACTAGGTGTGTCCACTGGGGGCCTGGGGCAAGCCCCTCCCCCCCGCCCCAGCTGGGGATCAAAGCCCCTGCCTTTGAAATGCATACTAGACTTTGGGCACTGGATGCCCAGCTGGGACCAGGAAGTTCAAGGACAAAGCTGCTTCCTGAAATCCTCTGGACTGATAAACACCCCAGGACTCGCATGCCCCCGAGGCAATGAAAACAGACACTGCTCATCCCATTGCTCTGGGCAGTGGAGACTGGAGCTGGAGGTGATCTGATCGGGGGACACGAAACATTTCCCGCACCCAAGTGGTGTGAAGCAAAGTTATGCCCATCACCTACGCGCGCGTGCGCGTGCGCGCACACACACACACACACACACACACACACACACACACACACACACACAGGCGCACTCGTAAAATTCCTTAGTTTCATTTATTACCTCCCCGTTCTGCATTAGCGTTCGTTTTACAGTACAGAGAAGAAAACTGGACCAGAAGCCTCTTTCTTGCCCATGATAGAGCTTGTCCCTGACTTGGGTGGAACTCTGCAGCCCGCAGTAAGTATGCTGAGACGGTTTCCTTGACAATGAGCAGACCTCATGCCCTTTACAAAGCCTCAACTCCTGGGCAGTATTAGGGCTGCATGGGGCAGCTTGGTGTGGTCCACGGCCTCCTGAAGATGTAAATTTCCACAGAGCACTCCGGGGTCCTTTTGGGGGTCGCAGGTCACTCAGGGGGTCTGGGAGGACGTGGGATTGAGGCATCCCTTCCTCAATTAAAGTAGCTCTGCTTTGGGCTTCCCTGGTGGCGCAGTGGTTGGGAGTCCGCCTGCCGATGCAGGGGACACGGGTTCGTGCCCCGGTCCGGGAGGATCCCACATGCCGCGGAGCGGCTGGGCCCGTGAGCCATGGCCACTGAGCCTGCGCGTCCAGAGCCTGTGCTCCGCAGCGGGAGAGGCCACAGCGGTGAGAGACCCGCGTACCGCAAAAAAAAAAAAAAAAAAAAAAAAAAAAAAAAAAAAAAAAGTAGCTCTGCTTTAAAAACAAACCAAAAAAACATACAGAGACAAACCGATGGTATTGAGGTATAACTTACACACCATAAATTGCACCCATTTAAGTGTGAAGTTCAATGAGCTGTGACAAGTAGAAACATCACCCCACACCCCACACACAGAGCCACTTACATTACCCCCAAAATAGACTGGTGTCCCTCCAGCCGCTTTGCAGTGAGCCCTTGGCCCCTGCCCCAGGCAAACACTGATTTGCCTTCACCGTGGATTGCCTTCACCTTTTCTAAATTTCTGTGTCAATAAATCACACCGCATGCACCCTTGTGTCTGGCTTCTTTCATCCTGCAAAATTATCCTGAGATTCATCCACGGTCTGTGTGTCAGTGCTGCGTTCTTTCCTTTTTGTAGCTGAGTGTATTCCATGGTAGGCATGTCCCCCAGCTTGCTTATTTGCTCATCTGTTGGTGGTCACCTGGGGTGTTTCCAGTTTTTGTCAATTATGAATAAAGCAAAGCAGCTCTACTCTGATATATTTTGTGTATTGGGATTTGTGTGTTGTTTCCGTTGGAAAAGCATTTGGAAGGAAGGAGGGAAGGAGGGAGGGAGGGAAGGAGGGAGGAAGGGAAGAGAGAGATAAAGGGAGGAGAGAGAGATTGGAGGGAGGGAAGGAAGGAAGGGAGATGGAAGGAAGAGAGAGGTAAAAGGGAGGGAAGGAGGGAAAGAAGGAACCCACAGGTGAAACAGAAAAAGCTTAGTCTTTGAATCGAGAGACAGAGCTGGGCTTGAAGGCTGGCTTTACTTCTAGCTTCGTCAGCCTGAGAAAATGACTACATCCTTTAATGTGTCAGTTCTCTTATTTGTAAAATGAGGACGCTACCCCGCAGGCGTATTGAGGGAATCAGATCCAATGAGCTCATGTATGGGAAGCACATAGCTGGTGTTCAAACATGGTACTTCCTTCCCAGCTCCCTGCCAGGAGAGAGGCGCCGGCTGGAAGAGCTCTCCGGTCCTGGTCAGTTCCGCAGACCACATGTCCATGAGTAATTCCCAGTGTCCCTCTGAGGGCTGTCTCTGCCTGTAGATGATTTAGCCCAGGTGCCTATTGTCTGGGTCAAACCATAGTTCACGGACTTTTGGTCATTTCTAATCATGCTCTAAATAACTCTTTTTGAATTGATTAGCTATTCACAGCCCTCAAGTGTCCTGAGTCATCCTTAGCTTTGTAGGGGATGTTAGATAAAATGAAGAGAGTTTGAGTGTGCTGCTTAGTTAGTAACGAAAAGTTCCTACCAGCTAACTGCTAGGAAGTTTCTAGAGAAAACAGTCTCATCAGATGCTGGGGCAAGTTGATGAGCTTCGCAGGAGAGCAGATTGCTCGGCTCCGGGAGAGGCAGAAGCTTTGTCTAAGCTCGGGCTGCCGATTCTAAAGAGCTGTGCTGTCAACTGTCCTTGAGAGACAAAGAGATGCCGAAACACGCAGCCACTTGACAGGTAACCACCTGGGAGAACAGAGAGATTAGAATGGCCACGTCAAGTCTGACGAGGACACAGACCCAGGCTGAGTGTGAAGATGGGGCTCGTGGTGCTGCCTCTGGTTCCTGCAAATCCCTTTGAGGGGATGGTTTCTTCATCTGTAATGAAGGGGTTGGGCCTGGGTGGCTCCCAGCTCTGACATCCTATAATCTTGTGATACTGATAAATCCATGGACGTGAGGTGCTGGGAACTTGGCAACTCCATCAGGCTTCTGACGCTCCCCGAGCCCCGGATGAGGTAACTCTCACGAAAGTACCAGCTGAGAGGATTTGTGAGGCAAAAAGACGAGATGAAGCTGGGGCTGGGGCTGGGGCTGGAGGGTAGGGAGTGGGGGGAACAGTTCAGTTTTTGACCTGCTGTGTCCCAGGTAAAGGTAAGAACTACCATCTACCTTCTTGAAGGCATATGGAACGCAAGCCTGGAGCCCCGACGGAGACGTCACAGTCTGAGGGGAGGGTCGGGGGTCATGGGCAAATCAGTTTCAAAAGATATTTATTGAGCCCCTAGCGGTGCAAATGCTTTTCCATGTAATCAGCAAACATTTATTTAGCATCTATTATCATGTGTCGAACGCCACACTCTGCACCGTGGAAGAATCCAAAAGAAAGGAGACACAGACTCCCATCAAATTCAGCAGAACACGGAGCTGTGGGCCAGTGGAAGGAGCTGTGGATTCAAGGTTCTGGCTCATCTCTGAGACCCCAGTATTTCATCCATAAAATGCAGAGTTTCACAGGAAGATCAACATTCTAAAGTATATAAAATGCTTCATAGATGAATGGAGTCTGTGCTATGCAAAGTTGGGTCACATCTTCAGTGACATCATCAGGCCAGCAAAGCACAGTGAGCCTGCCCCGTCCCCTGTGCCCACTCCTCTGCCAGATGGTGAAAGGTCACCAAGAAAGCAGCCAGGTGGCTGGAACGTAAAAGAAGGAAAATTTTGACTTAGAACCAGAGTGAATTTTGATTTACAGCCAGAGTGAATTTTATTCCGAAACCAGGAGTTAGGGCTTTCTGACCTTTCCCAAACCTTTCTGACCTTTTCTATCCTTAACCTCCTGCTTCATATTCCAAGTGCTAACTTCCCCATTCCACCAGGCATTGTGCCCTTTCCACAGTTTCCTTGCCAGGACACGGTGAGAAAAGGAAAGGAACAGGAACAAGCAGCTGTCTGCACAGGGCTTGGGACCTCTGGGCTGGAATACACAACACAAACACAGGATGTGACTTCTGAGCTACTGCAGAGGTCGGGGTACTGGGGGAGGGGAGCCCTCCTCATGGCCTGGGCCAGCAGCAGGGCCAGATCAGGGGCTAGGAAGTGACCAGCAACTTCCCAGGGAGAGAGCACAGCAGTGGGGGGCTGAGGCTCTGAGCCACCCCGGGAAGGGAGGCTGCCCCCATTTGCCAGACTGTATGGGAGGGAAGCCTACCCTCGCCGGCAGCTCAGTTATAAAGGTGACCGTGGGCTAGAAGGCTTGCAGGAGGGAAGCAGGGGTCTGGCAGCGCATGCTCTTCTGCCGGGAGTCCTGTGTGTGCAAATGTCCTAACGAGAGTCTCTGAGTCCATCTCGACCGGCACCTTAAGGACAGCCAGACCTTCGTTTCCTTGCGAGACGAACTGATCTTGACGTGGAAGGTCACAAGCCATACAAGACACCGGTTCTGTTGCCTTTGGGTCCCTCCCAGAACCCTGACTCTAGTGTAACCTTTGAACGGTTCTCATGGGGCGGGACATGCCAGGTAACGCCAGGTGTGTCTCCTACGCTCCACATCCCTCCACTGGTAGAGGTTTGGGTTTGGGGAATTTTTTTTTTTTTAACAGAGATGTATCTAAATTAAGAGCTGCACTGTTCACAATAGCCAAGACATGGAAGCAACCTAAGTGTCCTTTGACAGAGGAATGGATAAGGAAGCTGTGGTACATGTATACAATGGAATATTACTCAGCCATAAAAAAGAATGAAATAGGGCTTCCCCGGTGGTGCAGTGGTTGAGAGTCTGCCTGCCGATGCAGGGGACGCGGGTTCGTGCCCCGGTCTGGGAAGATCCCACATGCCGCGGAGCGGCTGGGCCCGTGAACCATGGCCGCTGAGCCTGCGCGTCCGGAGCCTGTGCTCCGCAGTGGGAGAGGCCACAGCAGTGAGAGGCCCGTGTACCGCAAAAAAAAAAAAAAAAAAAAAGAAATAATATCATTTGCAGCAACTTGGAGGGACCTGGAGATGATCATACTAAGTGAAGTCAGTCAGAGAAAGACAAATGTCATATGATATCACTTATATGTGGAATCTAAAATATGATACAAATGAACTTAGTTATAAAACAGAAACAGACCCACAGACATAGAAATCAAACCTATAGTTACCAAAGGGGAACGGAGGTGAGGGATAAATTAGGAGATTGGTATTAGCAGATACAAACTACTATATATAAAATAAGCAAGGTCCTACTGTATAGCACAGGGAACTATATTCAATATCCTGTAATAAACCATAATGGAAAAGACTCTGATAAAGAATATATATATATATACATGTAACCGAATCACTTTGCTGTACACCTAAAACTAACACAACATTGTAAATCAACTATACTTCAATTTAAAAAATAAAATAAAATAAATTAAGGGCTGCCAATGGAGGCTTCTCCTTCCCCAGCTCTTATGGCAATTGCTCTTGAAAAAGACTCAGAGTGGATTTACTTATTGAGTACCTAAGCATGTGAAACACCACGCCAAGCATCATGAGAAGGCTACAGAAATGATGATTTTGGTGATGCCTGTAATCCGGTAAAGGAGACAAACATATACATAAATCACCAGCATCAGGAAGACAACAGTCATACAAGACCATGGAAGATAAAAAGGGACTTTTTACTCCTGGGAGGATGGAGCACGTGGGCACGGACTTGGCAGTCAGAGGAGCAGAGGGCCGTAGCTGTGGGAGTGGCCTTCCATCAGGACCCAAGCTGGGAGGAGGGGAACAGGAGGAAACTGACTACTTGGGTGTGGTTCGAGTTGGCCTCGGATGGAGGGTGTGGTAGGAGGGGAGAGAGAGAGAGTAGCTTCGGGTAACAGGATGAGGTTTGGACTCAGTTCTCTGTGAAAGTGGGAGCAGCGAATGTTTTTTCAAATGGGAGCAAGGCTGTCTGGATGGAGTCGGCACAGAGCGGGGAGGCCCACCGGGAGCCATTGCGAGAGTCCAGGAGGGAGAGGGGGCCTTGAGCCGTGGGGAGGGGATCCTCGGGGTCCTAGTTACCCCGCATCCTTCTCAGCGGAGCCTCAGGGAGCCAAGCGTGTCCAGGTGGAGATACAGTGGCTCTGTCCATACCGAGGGGAACGCTGGCCACAGTGCATCCAGGGACACACGTGGGTGGTCCTGTGTTCCATGTTTCTCTGGATGTGTGCTACAGCCTGGGGTCTGCAGTCACAACCCTTTCTTCTAGATGCTTCAGTGAATGGGGAGAGAAAGACCAGAGAATAAGCCAGACCCATGTTTGGGGGTGGCAGGGAGCCAGCAACACTCTACAAGCCCAGTTGAATGGGGATGCAGGCTGAGCGTTTTAGATTTGACGAAGGTTTATTATGTGTTGTGCTTGCAATGTGCTGTGCCTGCACCCCCAGATCTGCCCTGTTACGTGCCCAGGGGGCTCCCTTGTTCTCTGCTCTAGAATTGGGCTTGACCTGCTTCGAAGGAGTCGGACTTCAAACACCTGCTCACACGTTGTACCAAGTGTCATCACTCACTGTCTTCTGGGAACAATAAATTCTTGTCAGTGTGCCAGCCGCTTCCTGCCAGGACCCTGACAAAGGCGCTATCCATCCTCTGTACCTACTCTTAATCCTCACAGACCTGGGAGGCAGTCTTTCCATTTTGTAGATAAGGGAAGTGAGGTGCAGGAAAGGCTACCGGACCAGACCTGGCCTGGGGGCCGCCAGCAGCAGCGCTGTCTGGACACACAGAAGGTGGGGTGGCTCTGGCTCCACCCGCCCCCTCCCCCCGGCGACTGGGGAGACTCCTCCTTGGGAGGCGTGAAATGGGAAGGTCCTGGTGACCTTGGCCACGGCAGGGAGGACAGCTTCCTTGGACCTACAGCCAAGCTTACCTGAGTGAAAAATAAACTTCTACGCATCCGCCGAGAGACGGGTTAGCTCAGGACCCGTCCTGAGCAACACGCTTCTCTAAGTCACTTAACCAGTGAATGGCAGGACCAGGATACAAGCAGGATACGAACAGGATGCAGGAACTAATTAGGAGGAAGAAAAAACCCCACAAGGGGCTCCGTCAATTGAAACCAGAGCCCGGGGCATTTTCACTTGCTCACTTTTTCCACAGCTGTTCTGCTGTTACTAACATCACTACCCATAACATTAGGAACTTACATTTCTGGAGTGCTTCACGCTTGCCAAGAAATGTGTTGAAGGCTTTACCTTATCTCATCTGGTCCTCTGCTGAGATGTGCACTGTTATTATCCATGTTTCTCATTTCGGGGAGCTGAGCTCAGAGAGGTTAAGTAATTTTCCAAGTTCACATGGGTGGTACGCGTCAGCACTGGGGTTTTAACTCAGAGTGTGTGACATTACTTTCTACTGCCTCCCAAGACCAAGGTCAATGCCAACAAGGAAAGGAGGTGTGAAAATGCAAACACACACAGACACACCTCGAACCACTTAGGATGGAAGGGAGCAGATGCAAAGAACCCTGAATGTTGAAAACATTCCCCCAGGGTCCGGCCACAGTATCTGAGCACGTGCTCTCACCAGCCAAGATGAAGACGTTTTCCATCAGTGGTTTTGAGCTGCTCTGAAGAACCCCATTGCTGCTCCTACACTTGACACAGTTTCTGTTTTGCAAGGCCAACGGGTCAGGTTTGAGGACCTAGCTTGTTTTAGCTTGCTCACTACGGTAGCCACCTAAGCCCAGGCAAGCACAGGGTCTTAGTTCTGGTGGGACAATCACGCCCCAGCAATTGCAAGTGCCACCGTGCGAACCACTCTTCTGGGGGCCATTAAATTTAGCTATGAGTGGGCCTGACCTGGGTAGCATCCTGTATCCAGGGACCCATCACACACATGTGACAGTAATCACATCACCCAACGCACCTCATCCTCTTACTCAGCAATATCATTTTCCCCCTACGATCCTGTTTATTTCTTTATCTGTCTTCCATTTGGCCCATGTAATTGCTCTATGCTAGCAAGGAATTCATGTTAGCAGAGCAAGGATGTATCCTTTTTTAAATGAAATTATATGAGATGAAGTTCCCTAGGGACTTCCCTGGTGGTTCAGTGGTAAAGAATGCACCGTACAATGCAGGGGGCTCGGGTTAGATCCCTGGTCAGGGAACTGGGATCTCACATGCTTCGGGGCAGCTTAGCCCCCAGGCACTTCAACTAGAGAGCTCAAGTACCGTAAACTACAGAGCCCACGCACCCTGGAACCCCCGAGCCACAACTGCAGAGCCCATGCACCCTGGAGCCTGTGCGCCACAACTAGAAAGAAGCCCACGCGCCACAACGAAGATCTCGTGTGCCACAACTAAGACCTGATGCAGCCAAAAATAAAAATAAAACAGATAAATAAATAAATCTTAAAAAAAAAAAAAAGATTAAGTTCCCTAAATAGAGCGCAGCCTAATTTAGGCATTCCCCTGTCCCCGTGTCTGGGTTGGTGGCCCCATCCAAGATACAAACAACATTCATATATCTAGGTACACTGACTTCTAGGCTTTTCTTTGGGGTAGGGGAGGGAGGCTCTGGATCTGGTACTATTTCTTTTCCTACTAACGGGTTTTGTTTTGTTTTTTCTCCTGAGAGAAAGGGGATTCTGAATATGGAAGGAAACTTCCTTTTCCAACATTATGGTAGAGTAGGTATCCTCTAAAAACAATACTAAATAAACAACTAAAAATATTGAATGCAATAATTTTTAAAATTTGCTTTTAAATATATAAATGTACCTTCTTTAAAAAAGTTTTTGCCTATTTTTCTTTCAGTTTTATTGAGATATAATTGACATACAACACTGTTTAAAGTGTACAGCATAATGACTTGATTTACATGGGTTGTACATTAATTACCAAATGAGTTTAGCTAACATCCATTTCCTCATATATTTACCAGAAAAAAGAGCAAAAACTGTTGTTTTTTTTCTTGTGATGAGGACTCAGGATTTACTCTCTTAACAAGCTCCAAATATAACATATAACAGTGTTAATTATATTAACCGTGTTGTACATGACATTCCTGGTACTTATTTATCTTACAGCTGGGAGTTCGTGTCTTCTGACGCCCTTCCCCCGGTTCTACTCCCTCTCTCCCACCTCCTGTCTCTGGTGACCGCAGATCATCTCTTTTTCTGAGTTTTGCTTTGTTTTTGTTTTCATTTGAGATCCCACATATAGGTGAGATCATATAGTATTTGTATTTCTGTCTGACTTATTTCAGCGAGCATCGTGCCTTCAAGGTCCATCCATGTTATCACAAATGGCAGGATTTCCTTTTTTTTAAGGCTGAATAGTATTCCACTGTTTAAATACCACATTTTCTTTACCCATTCATCTGTCAAGAGACACTTTGATTGTTTCCATGTCTTGACTATTATAAATAATCCTGCGAGTGACTGCATTTTCAAGAAAGCAGGGGAAATTCTCAGGAGTCAAAATGAAGAGATCCCAGGAAACCACAGAGGTAAGCAGGTTCCGGCAGCTTCTATACAAAGACCCCAGGAAGGAGCTTTCCAGTCTCAGTTTCCAAGAGCCGTGGGTTTGAGTATCTTCATGGAGTAAGGGTCCGTGCAGGTTAGGAAGTTGGAGATAAGACCCCTTACATATATACGCCACCCTCAGCAAAAGGGTGGCCTGAACAACTCTGCACCAGCAAAGCCACAACAGAGAAACTCATCTGCTTTGACCTTGACTCTAGATGTGGGAAAAAAGTACCCTGAAAGTGTATAAACATGGCTTTCCCTCACATGGGTTTGAGGAATGAATTTGAATCACCTGGGCTGTCCAGAAATCTCAGGGCTGAGAACTTTAACTTTCAGTGGCCTTGGGTTGAGGGCACCTGGCGGAATTAAAGGTAAAACCTTTCTGGAGGTCGGCACACTCAGCCAGAGCTTTGTATCATTCCACAAATACAGCTCGGTAAGTAAGACGTGAGCTCATAGACCCAGTTACAAAACATAGGAGGAAACAAGCCTCTGAGGAAGAATCAGAAGGACCAGCAACGAAAGGTCAGATGCTCAGGGCATCAGATACTGGCATATCCCCTAGAGAATCTAAAGCGGGCACTTCACTGGGTTTAAAGAAATAAAAGAGGGGTCAAAAACAGACGCAAGAAATACGATACTGCCAAACAGACCAGACAGATTTGAAAGAGGAAACATAGTACTTTTAAAAATAAAGTCATGATAATAATGGAAATTAAAACTCAGTGGACAGGTTAAAAGGTAGCTCAGACATAGCTGGAAGGATTGGAAGATTCTTCTACGAAAGATTGTATAATCTTTTCCTGGGCCTGGAAATGTCAGTCTTCTGTCTTTTTTAAAAAAATGTGTTTGTTATTGAAGTACAGTTGAATTACAATGTGTGTAAATTACTGCTGTACAGCAAAGTGACTCAGTTATATATGTATATACAGTCCTCCGTCTTTGTGTAGGTCCAGGCCATAAGCATCCAACCTGATCTGTCTCCTCCTGGGGCAGGAGTCCTAGAGTGGCCTGTTGTCACGTGGGACAGTGGGATGCTCAGTCCTTCCGTCAGAGTCAGAAAGAACAACTCCTAACCTGGAATCCCCACTGACCACTCAGTGCTTGTAGGTCACAGCTAAATGAGGAAGAAAGGCTCGGACTTTTAAATGAAAGTTTCCTTTTGTAAAGCTACTGAGAATGAAGGTTTTCAGAAGCCATCCACACAATTTTCTGCGTATGCAGGAGATGATATTTTCTCCCTAACTGTGCAAAGTCAGTTGTATCTTTGGGGATTTACCTTATTAATAAATAAACAGCTGAAACTTGATGTGTGCAACTGTTTAATGCTGAAATCTGCTAAAGGATATGAGCGTGTGTGTGTGTATAAAATTTTTAAATAAGACTTTACTGTGCTTTATTAAGATACTTAATTTTGTTGTAAACATGAGACAGAAAGAATTATGAACAGAAAAATACCCAAAGATCTTCCCCAGAATGCAGGTCAGAGAGACAAAGAAATGAAAAGTATCTAAGAGAAAGAAAGAAACATGATAAAGGACAGAATGAGAAGGTTTAAACCTCAGTGAATTGGAATTCCATAAAAAGAAAAAGAATGATCAAACATTAAGAGGCAAGAAATTTTCCCGAGTTGATGAAGGGTGGTGATTCTTGTTTAAGATGCAAATCAGAGGGATTCCATGCAACAGGAAAATGTTGAAGACTTAGGTTTGATGGTAATCCCCCAAATTGTATGTTAAAACATTTCAGCAAATATATGTGAGTTCATCGCTGGTGATGTTTTCTTGCTTTGCTATGATGCAGACATGAGGATGGGTTCTCTGGAGGTCAGACCAAGGAAGAAGTTTGTTAAGGAGGTGACAGCACAGAGAGGTGATTCTGAGGATGTCAGGACCCCAGGAAAGATGTAATAAAAATAAAACTGAGCCGAAGGTACATTCTTCTGAGGATGACAGATGAGGTAAGGGATGGCGTGAGAGGGAGGGAGTCCAGGACTATAATTTAGTAAGAGTTTTCTGGAACTCCAGTGCTAGTGGGATTAAGTAGTTATGGCCTCGTGGCAAGTTCATGGGAAAGAGCCAGAAGGAAAAGTAACTTGCATTTGACATGAAGCACATACTCTGTGGGTACTCATCAGAGTAAATTATACGCAGTGGGGAAGTTTAAAGGCGCTTCCTTTTTCTCCCTTAATGAATATGTACCGTTGAATCCCATTGAACTACCCTCCTGGTTTCAGTAAACAATCGACAACTTCTGATGCCTATAATCTAGTGTTTAGCTGTCTCTACTTATGAGTAAATGGAGGGGGAATCCACATTACAATAATCCCTAGAATTGCACAGTATTTCCCACCAACACTTGGTTCCCTGCTCGTCAGCACAGTGCAGGATCCCAGCCAGGCTGGCGGGCGATGCTATGGGAGAGCCGCGGTGGGGAGGAGACTTGACCTTGGGGGAACCGGGAGTCGTGTGAGCCGCCTGGCTGCCCGGCGGGAACGGAAGCGCCCAGCTGCCTCGGAAGGTGTGGGGTACTGGGCGGAGACCCTCAGGTGGGCATCTCTCCTCTCTCTGCTGCCCTGAGAACACAGGACCGTGGCTGCTCCCAGCATCTATGACGGGCTGAGTCCCCAGCTCGGCAGGGGACGCTGGGGACCCGTGGCTGCTGAAGGGGGCACTCAGGCTGGAAGCAGTGCCGGGGGCAGCCTAGCCTTGGCTTCCTCCTTTCCTCCGGGGCCCCCCTCTGGCCGTTCACGCAGTAACAGCACAGACGGCGGTAATGCGAGGGGCTCCATCGGCACCATGAAAAGAGCCAGAAGGTTCCAAGAGGCCTTTCTAACGTGGAGGGTGGGGACAGGGGGCACTGCCATGTATTCCGCTTGTCCTCACAGCAAACCTGGGAGACAGGTAGAGCAGGTGTGATTATCCACATTTTAGCAAAAGGGACTGGAGAGATGAAGTCAGTTACTGAAGGTCAGCGGCAAAGCAGGGACAAGGTTGCAGGTGTCCTGACTCTTAGTCAAGGAGAAATTCCATCGAGTCTTAGAATTAGAAGCATCTTAATCAGCTCAGGTGATTTAATGCAGCTTTGAAGGCAGGGATCTGGCATTAACTGCTACCCCCTTAACTATGCTTTGATAAGGCAGTATTCACAAATGACTACCTAATCCAGACTTTGATAGAAAAGAGTCACTTTAATGTCCTTATCTTGACTAGTTTGGTCCTAAAGCTCTAACCAGGCAGTTTCTGAAAGCATTTCCCATTCTGTGTGCACAGACTTGGAAAGTGGGTAGTGGTCCTCAAAATGTCACCCATTCTGCCGATGCAAGAGTATCTGACAGTAACAAGTGTGGCCAGTATCATCACAGATGTAGGAGCATCATATGTTACAAGCCTGAAAATCCCCAGTTGTTATAGTCCCAAGTCTCAACCTAAGCAGATGCGAGCTTGGAAAGGTAAGAGTAGGATGGAAAGATACAGAAAGAAGGAACAAGTACCACAAACTCTTTTCCCAGCACTTGGTTCTTACCTCTCCATGTCCATATACACTACTGGCTTCTGCTTCTGCTAGAAGTTTGGAAAAGAGGCAAAAAGGCCAGCCACCTTCCCTGGGACTGGGAGAGGGGTCTAGGACAGTGTTCCGGGGTCACCTTCCCACCCTAGCCAGGTACAAAGGAAAGGCGCCTTCCAACTTCTGTTGACCCAAGCATCCTCTCCTTTTTGCAACACAACCTCTCCCTACCCCGTCTGAAACTCCTATTAGCAGAGTTACTAAAATATGCTAGGGTCACAAGGGGTGAGGGGATGTGCAGAGAAAAGGAATCATGAGAATAAACTTGGTAGGGGCAGAGTCTCCTCATAAGCAGGAGTTAGTTGTTGTAATTTGCTAATTATCTCCTTAGAAGGTGGAAATTAATCAAACAAGATTTTAATGAATTTCTGCTACAGACTCAGTGCTGTGGTGGGCACTGAGGGGCCACAGAAACCCTTGGAAGGGCCTGCAATCCAGTTAGGGGTCTGACTGTGTTACAGCTTCCTTCAGTGGATAACCCCAAACCACATAAACAAAGCAATAGGCTGTGCAATAGAAACCACAGGAAATATGGAATTAAAGAGAAAGAGATCAAAGGGGGCTTCCCAGGATCCTGGGACATCTTCATGGAACTGTTTCCAAGACACTAAAGTGTCACACCTTCCACTAGACTGGAGGGCGGGAACCAGTAGGGCAATGGACGTGTCACTGGGAGTAGGTGCGATGTTATAAATTTGTCCAGAATCAACCTTGCCTACCTCTACCTGATTTAGTTAGGACTGGAAGGTGGCAGTCTGGAGAAATTCGCCTGGGTAAATCCGGAACAGGTAAGTACCCTAAACTTTTTGCCTTAAACACACACAACTTCAGTTCTTTGGAGGTCCAGTGATGGTGACCTTTCCTTGTCTGCTTGCCTATCTGTTTTGTATAGAAGACAGATCCACTGTACCTGAGTCACGGGCTTATTGGTGAATTAGGACTCAAAGGTGAAGGGCTAAACCTCTAGGCAGGGTTTCTCCACCTCGGCACTGATGTTGGGGCCAGGTCATCTCTGCTGTGGGATCTGTCCCTCGCACTGCAGGGTGTTTAGCAGTATCCCTGGCCTCTGCCCAGGTGCTTGTAGCACCTGCCCTCCCCCATCCCCCAGTAGAACGATGAAATGTGTCTCCAGCCTTGCCAGCCATCCCCCTCGGCTCTAGGGAAGAGGATGCCTTGTGGCTGTCCCCTTCTCATCATTCTCACTTCTGAATCCCTGGGCGAAGCCACTTTGCCACAGCTGATGGTTTTTCTTGAAACCTGAAGGGAATTTAGAGTTGGTCTGAGTCCAGGCTCTCCTTTAGAGACTAAGGCCCGGAAGGGAGCTCAGTTCGTAGAGTGGTAGACCTCGATAACAACCCTGGTCCATGAGCCCGACACCTTCATTGCACGGCTACTCAGATCTCTGGCAGATCACCCAGCCAGCCAGCCCTCCCAGAGCCGCCGTTTACCACGTGGTAAGAGGTAGCGCTAGGAGCCCACCTCCCATCGAGGGTCCCCAATAGACCCTTGTCGGGGATGGGTTATCAGATTGTGGATTTAGTGTTGGAAATATTTCCTCGAGGCCCAGAAAATTAAACTCAGATCATTTATTCATTCGTCCAGCAAATATTCTCAAAGCACTTTTGTTGAATATTGAGAATACAAAGTCTGCTTGTCTTGGAGCTCACAGATGAAGTTATAAGGGACACATGGGGATCGTTATAAAATTAGGACTCGCCCGAAATGACAGAGCACCTCGTGGGGCTGAGCTGCACAGGGGGCCACACCCAACTCCATGGGGAGACAAGGTCCACTTCCAGGAAGAGCAGACCCCGGAACTAAGTCGGAGGGGATGAGCTAACGGTTAGGAGGTGAGGCTGCACAAGAGTGTTTCAGGCAAAGGGGAAGCGTGGAGAAGCCCATGGGCTGGAAACAGTGCAGTGAGTGTGGAGAGCACCAGCGTTCTGGCCTTGGTGGAACGTGAGAGTTGAGGGGAGGAGAGGTGGGAAGCAGACTGAACGGCGGCCTTCACCGCTGTCCTGAAGAAATTGAATTTACTTCTGTGGGCGACATGGAGGACAGAGTCTAGGAGAACCAGTTCAAGGCAGGAGGACCAAGCTGGGATGGTGCCGCAGTGTGGGGAGGGCAGATGAAACAGCCAGCCACCGAGGAAGGGGGAGGCTCACGAATAGACCTGAAGATGTCAGGGAGGGGAAGAACCACACTCCGTGTCTAGGAGCGCCTTCCAACGAGACTGCAAACACAGGAGAAGCAGGGTGGGGGATGGGAGCCCCTGAGTGCCCGTGGCACTCCAGATGCCGCCGTCCAAATGTGGGGTGGGGGGCACATCCGGGTTAGAGAACCGGGTTGATAAAAGTGCATTGGGAGCAGGTGGAGGCTGGATGCAACCGTGGGATTGGGTGACATCACCAGGAGAGTGTGGGTCTGAGGAAGGGGTGCAGGGGGGTGGCATTTTTAGGCACCAGCAAATCTAACGGAAGCATTGCTCTCCAGAAACCACCTTCTTGGTCAGTCCGGCCATTCCACTGACAGTCATCCACCCCTGGCTGGACCAGACATGCTAGTTTCCTTTGTGAAATAGGAGCAGTGAGTAGACTTGCCCAGGCAACTTATAAACTTTGTTTCTCAGTTGCCCAGACCGTTTACAGACTTTTATTTCCCACCGCCAGACTCTCCAAGAGGCACCAGAAGGCTGGCGGGCACGCTGGCCAGGGTCCCAGGGTCCTTCTAATGAACTGTGAACCTAACATTTGTGGAAAGCATTGTGCAACTTCCAAGGTTTGTGGTCAAACGGGTTCATCCCCAGCTTAACTGTCAGTGCAGACCCTTAAGAACTAGATTATAGCTTCCAGAAGTTGTTGACTGTTTACTGAAAACCAAAGGAGAGTTCCCTTTTGCGATGTATTTGCGGTTCTGAATATTTGCAGTGGGGGAAGGAGGTTTTCTTTGAATCGCCCTCTCTGCATGTAATTTTCTCTGATGAATACCTACAGTGTCTGTGTTTCACGTGAAACATGACTTGGTGTTTCTCCCTGGCTGTTTCCCATGAACTTGGCCCTCTTGGTATGATGGAGACAAGAGTACTGGCTGGAACCCTTCACACATTCTTCTCAGCTCCTCAGCCATTTCACTCCTTTTAGCACTAACCACATCTTTCAGTCATTCAGCTATTTAACCCTGATGATGGTTTAAATGATGAGCTTTTCTTAAAACATTTGTGCTTTGTTTCATGTTCCTATATTCTTTTTTTTTTTTTGGATGTCTTTTTAAATTTTATTTTATTGAAGTATAGATGATTTACAATGTTAATTTCTGCTGTAGAAAAAAGTGATTCAGTTATACAGATATACATTCTTTTTCATATTCTTTTCCATTATGGTTTATCACAGGATATTGAATATAGTTCTCTGTACTATACAGTAGGACCTTGTTGTTCATCCATTCTCTATATAATACTTTGTATCTGCTAATCCCAAACTCCCCGTCCATCCCTCTCCCACCCCCCTCTCTCCTGGCAACCACAGTCTCTTCTCTATGTCTGTGAGTCTGTTTCTGTTTTGTAGATAAGTTCATTTGTTTCATATTTTAGATTCCACATGTGAGTAATACCATATGGTATTTGTCTTTCTGACTTACTGCACTTAGTATGATAATCTCTAGGTCCATCCATGTTGCTGCAAATGGCATTGTTTCATTCTTTTTTTTATGGTTGAGTAGTGTTCCATTGTATATATGTACCACATCTTCTTTATCCATTCATCTGTCCATAGACATCTAGGTGACTTCCATGTCCAGGCTTTTGTGAATATAGCTGCTATGAACATAGGGATGACTGTATCTTCTTGAATAGTTTTGTCCAGATATATGCCCAGGAGTGGGATTCCTGGATCATATGGTAGTTCTATTTTTAGTTTTTTGAGGAACCTCCATACTGTTCTCCATAGTGGTTGTATCAATTTACATTCCCACCAACAGTGTAAGAGGATTCCCTTTTCTCCACACCCTTTCCCACATTTATTATTGGTAGACTTTTTCATGATGGCCATTCTGACCCGTGTGAGGTGGTACCTCATTGTGGGTTTGATTTGCATTTCTCTAATCATTAGCGATGTTGAGCATCTTTTCATGTGCCTCTTGTCCATCTGTCATACTCCTATTTTCAAAGTGCTTTTACATAGAATAATTTTTGCTTCTTTCCTAAGCTTTATATTTTCTCTTTTTTACTGATGAAAAACTAAAGTGCAGACCTGGAGGCGGGACTTAGATCCTCGAAGGTGCCTTCAGGTGGGTCTGGGTGTGGGCGTGGCCCCAGGTCCTGTCCCTTGGCCCTGTCTGGCCTCAGGTGGTACTTACTCACTGGAGGAGGATTTAGTCACTGGAGTATGAGAACAAAGAGATTTTTGTTCTGCTTAAGAGTAAAACACTCTGCCGCCTCTCCTGACGGGCAGTTATGCCTGTGTTATGGGGGGTATACAAGCTGGTGTGTCTCAAAGGTCAGCTTAGTAGGGTTCTGGAAACCCAGGTCTATGTATAGTGAAATCCTCACCAATTTCTTGCAGCAAAATATAACCGTGTGAGAAAGTCAGAGTGCTAAGCCCTACAATTCATAGTAGTATGGGGAAGGGTCTAGGCAAGGAGACAGGTTTTAATTTTAATTCTCCACTAATTAGCCCGGTAGCATCCCATAAGTTACTTCTGCTCTCTGAACCTCAATTTTCCAATCTAAAAAGGGTTGAAAGAGATCAGTGCTTCTCACACTGAGAAATACAGACATATTCTTGGGAGCTCTGAGTTCTCTGTGAGAATTTCTTTTTTTCCCAACTTAAAAAAAAAAATTCAAACCTACAGAAAAGTCACAAGAATAAGATAAGAACACACCTTTCACTTCAACTCACTATTTATTAGCCTTTCATCTGCTATTAATTTTTCATGTTGATGAAAACTCATGTAAGTTTTTACCTGGATCCTTCCACTGCCCCCTTCTAACCAAGGGCTGCCCAACCCCGAGCCTCGGTGTCTGTCCGTGTTTATCTTCCCTTTGGCGTCAGGCAGGACTGCTCTCATTTCCAGGGGGTACCCAGAAAAGAACTGAAGAGGTCTTAACCATATCCACATTGAGTAAAGGCCAAATGATACCATGGAGCCCCCTATACATGAAGGTTGTCCAGTAATTTTAAAAGAAAGGAGTGGGAAGAATAGATACATGCATATGTATAAGTGGATCACTTTGCTGTACACCTGAAACCAACACAACATTGTTAATCAACTATACTCCAATATAAAATAAAAATTTAAAAAAAGAAAAAGAAAGAGGAATAAGACATAGTCCCCCCCCCCCGCCAAAAAAAAGGAGTGGACCTGTCAAACACAAGAAAACCCTCTCCAGAGTCATTAGCATATTCACATCACCAGTAGCAATTTAGTTGAGCAAAACAACATTGTCTGGCAAATGAATGTTATTAAGTTAAATTGTATTGGTTTGGAATATTTTTATGGAATTGGTAAACCTGTTTTATTATAGTTCTTCCAGAGCTACAAGCATAAGGAATTTATATCAATAATAACGTTGGTGCAGACTTGAGTAGCACTACTGTAAAAATAAAACTGGGAACATGCAAGAGTATGTTCCTGCGGCACATACACATTAATCCTGTTTGTAAACAATGAGCTGGAAGGTTCACGTTCAGGAGCTGTGCCTCCAAGAGTACCTTGGGGAGAGGAGAGGGGAGAAGAATAAGGCAATTGAAATAAGTAGGTTCCTTTACCCCATTTCAGTATAGTGGAATACTGTGTAAAATTTGATTTGGAAAAAAGGAGTTTGGATACCACAGGTCTACATTATTTCTAAGAGTCCTTTCAGCTTTAGCAACCAAAACCCATTTATTTTCCCTGACAATGGAAATTATTGGTAGTTTTGGACACTTTCCCATGCCCACAACCAAAATGGATGTGTCTATGTATATACACAGGAGAAAGAGAGAGAGAGAGATTTATTCTGAGGAAACAGCCCACATGCTTATGAAGGTACATGTCCAAAATCTGCAGGGTAGACCAGCAGGCTAGAAACCCAAGGAGAGCTCATGGTGCAGCTGAAGTCTGATGACGGTTTGCTGGCAGAATTCCTTCCTGCTCGGGGGAAGTCAGTCTTTGTTCTATAATGGCCATCAACTGTTTGGGTGAGGCCCAACCAAATTACAGGGGAAAATCTACTTTGTTCAAAGTTCACAGTATTAAATTGTTTTCTTTTTAATTTTATTGAAGTATAGTTGATTTGAAATGTTATGTTAATTTCTCCTATACAGCAAAGTGACTCAGATATATATATATATATAGTTTTCATGTTCTTTTCCATTATGGTTTGTCACAGGATGCTGAATACAGTTCCCTGTGCTATACAGTAGGACCTTGTTGTTTATCCATCTTACATATAATAATTTGTCTCTGCTAACCCCAGACTCCCAATCCTTCCTTCCCCCACCATTCCCTTGGCAATTACAAGTCTGTTCTCTATATCTGTAAATATGTTTTTGTTTCGTAGATATGTTGATTTGCATCATATTTTATATGTGATATCATATAGTATTTATCTTTCTCTTTCTGACTTACTTCTCTTAGTATGATAATCTCTAGGTCCATCCATGTTGCTGCAAATGGCATTATTTCATTCTTTTTATGGCTGAGTAGTATTCCATTGTATGTATGTGCCACATCTTCTTTATCCATTCATCTGTCCATGGACATTTAGGTTGCTTCCATGTCTTGGCTGTTGTAAATAGTGCTGCTGTGAACATAGGGGTGGCTGTGTCTTTTCAAATTATAGTTTTCTCTGGGGATATGCCCAGGAGTGGGATTGGTGGATCGTATGGCAACTCTATTTTTAGTTTTTTGAGGAACCTCTACACTTCTCTCCATAGCAGCTGCACCAATTTACATTCCCACCAACAGTGCACGAGGGTTCCCTTTTCTCCACACCCTCTCCAGCATTCGTTATTTGGAGACTTTTCAATGATAGCCATTGTGACTGGTGTGAGGTGGTACCACATTGTATCAATAGTTTTGATTTGCATTTCTCTAACGGTATTAAATGTTAGTCATCCAAAACACACCTTCACAGAAACATCTAGAATAATGTTTGACCAAATACTTGGGTACCATGGCCTAGGGAAATTGACATACAGAATCACAACACATATCAGCTGGATTCACCTAGAAATAAACTATAATGGAGAAAAGAGTTTGTTCTCAACAACGTCAAGATTCTTCTGAGCTCTTAGATACAGGCCAGGTAGAAAGTACAGTTGATCCTTGGACAACATCGGTTTGAACTGTTGTGGGTCCACTTACACTTAGATTGTTTTCACTAGATGCTTCCTACAGCACTGCACGATCTACAGTTGGATGCAGAACCTCGGATACGGAGGACCGACTGTAAAATTATTGTGGTTTTTGACTGGGTGTGGGGGAGTTCCTAACCTTGCATTGTTCAAGGATCAACTGTATAAAAGGCAAGAACAGCAATGTCCATTTAGGAATGCCTCCCAGACGACAGGACCAATACCTGTTTTGTTTATTGCAGCATCCTAGGGTCTAATCCAGTGCCTGCTGTGCACAACTTATGTTCTATCTGTATCTGTTAACTATGGAATTAGAAGATATACAAGACCTTTTTGCAATGGGAACTACAGCTGGGAGAAATAAGCTTTACTGAAGTAATATTCTATAAGTCAGGAAGGTGGGACCTGGTTTTATTCATTCTTAGAAGCTGAATTTTTAAAAATACCTTTTCTTTACTCTGTTAAAATAAGCATCACATAAAATTTACCATCTTAGCCATTTTAAAGTGTACGATTTAGTGGTATAAAATACATTCACCTTGTTATGCAACCATTACCACCATCCATCCCGGAACTCTTTTCATCTTGTAAATCTGAAGCTTGTACCTATTAAAAAATAACTCCCCATCTCCCCTCCACACAGCCCCTGGCAACCATAATTATACTTTCTGTCTTTATGATTTTGGCTAGTCTAAAACCCTTCTATAAGTGGAATAGTATAGTATTTGTCTTTTTTTGTGACTGACATTTCACTTAGTATAATGTCTTCAAGTTTTGTACATGCTGTGGCATTTATCAGAATTTCCTTCCTTTTTAAGGCTGAAAAATGTTCTGTTGCATAAATATACCACATTTTAGTAATCCACCCATCAGTTGATGGACACTGATTGCTCCCATATTTTAGCAACTGTGAATAATGCTGCTATGAACATGGGTGCACAAATATCTCTTCAAGACCCTGCTTTCAATTCTTTTTGGTATGTACCCAGAAGTGGAATTGCTGGGTCATATGGTAATTCTGTTTTTAATTTTTTGAGGAACATCCACACTGTTTTCCATAATGGCTGCACCATTTTACACTCCCACCAACAGTGTACAAGGGTTCCAGTTCTCCACTCCCTCACCAATATTTGTTGTTTTCTATATTTTAATAGTAGTCATCCTAATGAGTGTGAGGTGGTATTTCATTGTAGTTTTGATTTGCATTCTCCTAATGATTAGTGACTTTGAGCATCTTTTCATGTGTTTATTGGCCATTGGTATATCTTCTTTGAAGAAATATCTATTTAAGTCCTTTGCCCATTTTTGAATCGGGTTTTTTCTTGTTGTTGCTGTTGAGTTTTAGTAGTTCTCTCTATATTCTGGATATTAATCCCTTATCAAATATATGATTTGCAAGTATTTTCTCCCATTCTGTGGGTTGTCTTTTTTACTCTGTGGTTAGTGTCTTTTGATGCACAAAATTGTTTTGTTTTCATGAATCCCATTGGTCTATTGTTTCATTTGTTATCCACACTTTCTTGATGTCATATGCAAGAAATCATCACCAGTGTTGCCGAACTTTTGTCTATGTTTTATTCCAGTAGTTTGTTTTAGAACTTACATTTAGGTCCTTGATCCATTTTGAGTTAATTTTTGTATATGGTCTTAGGTAAGGGTCCAATTTCATTCTTTTGCATGTGGATATCCAATTTTCCCGGCACCATTTGTTGAAAAGACTGCCCTTCCCCCACTGAATGATCTTGGTCCCCCTGTCAAACATCATTTGACTGTAGATGCAAGAGTTTATTTCTGTGCTGTATTCTATTCCACTGGTCTATATGTCTGTCTTTATGCCAATATCGCACTGTTTTGATTACTGTAGCTTCCTAGTAAGTTTTTTTTTAATTGAAGTAAAGTTGATTTTGTAGTAAGGTTTGAAATCAGGAAATGTGAGTCCTTCAGTTTTGTCCTTTTTCAGGATTATTTTGGCTATTCAAGGTTCCTTGAGAGTCCATATCAATTTTAGGATGGGTTTTTCTATTTTTAAAATAAAAAGTCATTAGGATTTCAATAGGGATTGCAGTGACTCTGTAGCTTACTTTGGGTAATATTGACATTTTAACAATTTAAACTCTTTCAGTTCATAAGCATGAGATGTGTTTCCAGTTATTTATGTTTTTAAAAAATTTCTTTCAGCAATATTTTGTAGTTTTCATTGTACAAGTTTTTCACCTTCCTAGTTAATTTGTAAGTATTTTATTCTTTTTAATGCTACTGTAAATGTAATTATTTTTGTAATTTACTTTGCAGATTTTTCATTGTTTGTGTATAGAAATGCAACCAATTTTTGTGTGTTGACTTTGTATTCTGCTACTTTGCTGAATTCATTTATTAGTACTAACAGCTTTTTTTGTGTGTGGAGTCTTTAGAATTTTCTATGTATAAGATTATATCATCTGCAAACAGATAATTTTACTTCTTCCTTTCCAGCTTGAATGCCTTTTATTTATTTTCATTTCTTGCCTAATTGCTCTGGCTATAACTTTCAGTACTATGTTGAATAGAAGTGGTGACATCAGGCATCCTTGCCTTGCTCCTGATCTCAGAGGAAAAGCTTTCAGTCTTTCACCATTGAGCATTATGTTTGCTGTGGGTTTTTCATATATGACTTTTATTATGTGGAGGTAGTTTTTTCTATTCCTATTTTCTTAAATGTTTTTATCATGAAAGGTGTTAAGTTTTGTCAAATGATTTTTCTGCATCAATTGAATGATCATGTAGGGTTTTCCCCTCGTTTTGTTGATGTAGTGTATTACATTGATTGATTTTCATATGTTGAACGATCCTTAAATTCAAGGAATAAATCCCACTCAGTCATGATGGGATTATAATACTCCTAATATGCTGCTGAAATTTGTTTGCTAGTATTTTATTGAGAATTTTTGCATCAATATTCATTAGGGATATTGGTCTGTAGTTTTATTTTCTTCTATTGTCTTTGTCTGGCTTTGGTATGAGGGTTATGCTGGCCTCATAAGAATGAGTTAGGAAGTATTCCTTCCTCTGTAATTTTTTGGAAAAATTTGAGAAGGATTGGTATTAGTTGTTTATTTTAATGTTTTGGTAGAATTCACAAGTGAAGCCATCAGGTCCAGGGCTTTTTTTGGTTGGGAGATTTTTTTTTTTAGTACTGATTCAATCTCATTACTAAATATAAGTCTACTCAGATTGTCTATTTCTTAGTCTCAGATTTAGTCTTGGTAGGTTTTCTGTTTCTAGAAATTTGTTCATTTCATCTAAGTTATCAAATGTGTTGGCAAACAATTGTTTATGGTACTCTCTTATAGTCCTTTTTATTTCTGTGGGATCAGTAGGAATGTCCCCACTTCCATTTCTTATTTTAGTCCTTTGAGTCTTCTCTCGTTTTCTCTTAGTCCATCTAGCTAAAGGTTTGTCAATTTTGTTGATCTTTTCGAAGAACCAACTTTTGGTTTCACTGATTTTTCTCTATTGTTTTTCTTATTTATAAAAACATCTTTATTGGAGTATAATTGATTTACAATGTTGTGTTAGTTTCTGCTGTATAACAAAGTGAATCAGTTATATGTGTACATATATCCCCATATCCCCCCCACCTTGTGTATCCCTCCCACCCTCCCTATCCCACCCCTCTAGGTGGTCACAAAGCACCGAGTTGATCTCCCTGTGCTATGTGGTTGCTTCCCACTAGCTATCTATTTTACATTTGGTAGTGTGTATATGTCCACGCCACTCTCTCACTTTGTCCCAGCTTACCCTTCCCCCTCCCTGTGTCCTCAAGTCCATTCTCTACGTCTGCATCTTTACTCCTGTCCTGCCCCTGGGTTCATCAGAACCATTTTTTTTTTATTTTTAGATTCCATATATATGTGAGCATACGGTATTTGTTTTTCTCTTTCTGACTTCACTCTGTATGACAGACTCTAGGTCCATCCACCTCACTACAAATAACTCAGTTTCGTTTCTTTTTATGGCTGAGTAATATTCCATTGCATATATGTGCCCCATTTTCTTTATCCATTCATCTGTCAATGGACACTTAGGTTGCTTCCATGTCCTGACTATTGTAAATAGAGCTGCAATGAACATTGTGGTACATGACTCTTTTTGAATTACGGTTTTCTCAGGGTATATGCCTAGTAGTGGGATTGCTGGGTCATATGGTAGTTCTGTTTTTAGTTTTATAAGGAACCTCCATACTGTTCTCCATAGTGGCTGTATCAATGTTGTTTACATTCCCACCAACAGTGCAAGAGGGTTCTCTTTTCTCCACACCCTTTCCATCATTTATTGTTTGTAGATTTTTTGATGATGGCCATTCTGACCAGTGTGAGGTGATACCTCATTGTAGTTTTGATTTGCATTTCTCTAATGATTAGTCATGTTGAGCATCTTTTCATGTGTTTGTTGGCAATCTGTATATCTTCTTTGGAGAAATGTCTATTTAGGTCTTCTGCCCATTTTTGGGTTGGGGTGTTTGTTTTTTTTGATATTGAGCTTCATGAGGTGCTTGTGTATTTTGGAGATCAATCCTTTGTCAGTTGCTTCGTTTGCAAATATTTTCTCCCATTCTGAGGGTTGTCTTTTCGTCTTGTTTATGGTTTCCTTTGCTGTGCAAAAGCTTTTAAGTTTCATTAGGTTCCATTTGTTTATTTTTGTTTTTATTTCCCTTTCTCTAGGAGGTGGGTCAAAAAGGATCTTGCTGTGACTTATGTCAGAGTGTTCTGCCTATGTTTTTCTCTAAGAGTTTTATAGTGTCTGGCCTTACATTTAGGTCTTTAATCCATTTTTAGTTTATTTTTGTATATGGTGTTAGGAAGTGTTCTAATTTCAAAAATATGGAATGCTTCACGAATTTGTGTGTCATCCTCGTGCAGGCGCCATGCTAATCTTCTATGTATCGTTCCAATTTTAGTATATATGCTGCCAAATTGAGCCCCTCTGATGTTTTTCTACACTCTATTTTATCTACCTCTACTCTAATGTTTGTTAGTTTCTTCCTTCTGCTAGCTTTGGGTTTAGTTTGTTCTTCTTTTTCTCATTCCTTAAGTTGTAGAGTTACGTTGTTGATTTGAGTTCTTTCTTGTTATAGCTATAAATTTCCACCTTCGCATAACGTTTGCTGTATCATGTAAGTTTTGACATGTTATATTTTCATTTTTACACATCTCTAAGTAGTTTCTAATTTTCCTTGTGATTTCTTCTTTGATCTATTGGTTGTTTAAAAGTGTGTTGTTTAGTTTCCACAGTATTGTGAATTTTTCAGCTTTCTTTATGTGTTCTTTTTTTTTAAATTTCTAACTTCATCCTGTTGTGGTCAGAGAAAATATCTGTCATAACTTTGTATGATATCATTTTTTGTCTACTGAGACTTAATTTGTGTCCTAACATATGGTCTACCTGGAAAATGTTCCATGTGCACTTGAGAAAAATGTGTATGCTGTTGTCATTGGGTGGAATGTTCTGTATATTCTTGTTAGATCTAGTTGGTTTATTGGGAGTGAGGCATTGAAGTCTCTATTATTGTAGAACTCTCTATTTCTCCCTTCAAGATCTGCCCAGTTTTGCTTCATGTATTTTGATAGTCTGTCATTGGGTGTGCAAATGTTTATAATTGTTATATCTTCTTGCTCTACTGAGCCTTTTATTAATATATAATGTCCTTCTTTGTCTTTTGTAACCTTATATGATTTAATGTCTACTTTGTCTGATATTAGTATAGCCAGTCCTGCTCTCTTTTGGTTACTATTTGCATGGAATATGTTTTTCCATCCTTCCCATTTCAACCTATTTGTGTTTTGGGGTTTCAGATGAGTCTCTTGGAGACAGCATATAGCTGGGTCCTGTGTTTTTATCCATTCTACCAATCTCTGTCTTTGTTGATAATAAGGGGCTTACTTCTGTCATTGTGCTGTTTGTTTTCTATATGCCCTGTAGCCACTTTTTCCCTCATTTCCTGCATTACTGTCTTCTTTTGTGTTCTGTTGTAGTTTAAATGAAATGTTTTAAATTAAATTTAATTTAATGTTTTTAATTTAATTTAAGTTAAATGTTTTAAATTAAATTAAATGTTTAAATTCCTTCTTAATTTCCTTTTGTGTATACTCTGTAAACTATTTTATTTGTGGTTATCATGGAGATTACATTTAACATCCTAAAGTTATAACATTATAATTTGAATTTATTACAGTTTAATTTCAATAACATACAAAAACTGTTCTTTTACAGCTCTGTCCCCACCCCTTTCGGTTATTGTTATCACAAAATTACATCTGTATACATTGTATGCCCATAAACTAATAATTCTTTTAAATGTACTGGCCTCCTAAATTATGCAGAAAACAAGATTTGGAGTTACAAACCAAAGTTACAGTAATACTAGCTATTACACTAATAATTGTTGTTTTCTTTAAATGTATTAGTCTCTTAAATCATGTAGAAAACAAAAAGTACAGTTACAAACCATTGTTACAATGATACTAGCTTCTACAATTGTCCATGTAGTTGCCTTTAATGAGGTCTTTATTTCTCCATATGGCTTTAGTTTACTGTCTAGTGTTCTTTCATTTCACTCCACAGGACTCCCTTGAGCATGTCTTGTAGGGAAGGTCTAGTGGTCATGAACTCCTTCAGCTTTTTTAAATCTGGGAATGCCTTGATTTCTCCTTCACTCTAAAGGACAGTTTTGCCAGATATAAGATTCTTGGTTGACAGTTGTTTTCTTTGAGCACTTTGAATAAATCTGCCCACAGTCTCCTGGCCTCCAAATTTTTTGATGAGAAATCTGCAGATAATCTTATTGAGGATCCCCTTGTATGTGACTATTCACTTACCTTGTTGCTTTCCAGATTTTCCCTTTGTCTTTTGAAAGTTTGATTATAATGAGACTGTGTGGGTCTCTTTGACTTCATCTTACTTGGAATTCATTGAGCTTTTTGGATGTTTATATTCATGTCTTTTATCAAATTTGGGAAATTTTAAGCCATTATTTCTTCAGATATTCTCTCTGCCCCTTTCTCTTTCTCTTCTTTTACTGGGATTCCCACAATGTGTATGTTGGTCCTCTTGATGGTGTCGTGTAACATGTTTCTTTAATCTTCTTTCTTTCTGTTCTTCAGCCTTGATAATTTCCATTGTCTTATCTTCAAGTTCACTGATTCTTCCTTCTGCCTGCTCAGATCTGCCTTTGAACCTCTCTAGTGAATTTTTCACTTCAGTTATTGTACTTTTCAGCTCCAGAATTGCTTTTTGGTTTCTTTTTGTGTTTCCTATATCTCTTTATTGATGTTTTCATTTTGTTCACACATTATTTTCTTGACTTTCTCCACATCTTCCTTTAGTTCTTTGAGCATCTTTAAGACAGTTGTTTTAAAGTCTTTGTCTAGTATATCTGCCATTAGGTCTTTTTCAAGGACAGTTTCTGTTGATTTTTTTCCCCTTTGTTTGAATGGGCCTTGTGATTTTGTATTAAACACTGGACATTTTAATCTAATGATGTGGTAACTCTGGAAACTGTCAGATTCTCCCCCTCCCCCAGGGTTTGATGTTTTCTGTTGTTATTTTTTGACTATTATAAGCTGTCTCTGTGCCAAGGATCAGCCTGAGTTGTAAACTTAATGTCTTCTCAGGTCTTTTCTGAGCCTTTCCCTGAGCATGCACAGTCACTTTTAAATTTTCTTTGTATATTCAGCTGTTTTTGAATGTCCTAGTCTTTAAGTTCAGGCTCCCAAAAGAGGAAAAGCAAAACATGATGGGAGGGGGAAAGGATGGGATGGCCCTTTAAATCTTCTGGCATTCACTTCAACCTGAAGGGGGAGGAACATGAACCAATGAGTGGAGGTGCAACAGCAATGGCTTCACCCTCTTTGTCTGCACCTCTGTGGTCAGCAGTCAGAGCACAGGTCCCCAGTACTTGGGGGACAGGGTCCTTTTACCCACTCTAGCTCCCACAAGTTGTGTGCAAGCTGCACAGCCTCTTGCCATGTGTCTGGGAGTGGGGATGGGTAACTGCTAATGAGCCAGGAGCTGAAGTTGGCTGCAATTGACTGCAATTTGCCTCCAAGCCTTCTGCCAGAAGTTACAAGCCTTCAACAGACTCCAGAGTTCCAAAATAGTTACATCAGGTTGATTCTGCCATTGTAGCTGTCGTCTGGGTGGAGAGACAGATTCCTGGTGCTTCCTCCTCCACCATCTTCCCAGAATCCTCCCTTCAGAAGCTGCATTCTGACGGGGGAAGTCAAAGCTTCAGCAGAACCTGGCCAGATTCTTTGAAACTGCCTTAAAGTAACAAAAGTATTGCTGAAAGTGAACTTCCACACACTCTGCTATGGAATGCACTGTGTGGATTTCCCTGCACACACTCAGGTATTCTCATATACGAGATAAAAGAGTATGCCACGAAGCTTTGCTGTGACCTTCCAGGCCTCCTCACTGAGCTAATGATGAGAGCCTTAGTCATTAAGCAAAGAGCCCTGGTTCCAATTTGACCTGATTCTCAGCTTCCCACACTGTCCATCTGCTACTAATGTGGCTCCTTATTGCCTGTCCTGGGAAGGGCTTCTCCCTCTGTGCAGAACCATAGCTCTGCTCCTCCCCAGAGGAGGGACAACTACAACCTTCTTTTGGATGATGGGCTAACTTTCTGAGTGAAATGCAATGAAAAGCTGAAAGTAGTGCCCTCCCCTCATGCCCCCTATGTACTTACCTTTGACCTGGTCGGAGTCCAACACGCTATAGTCTCGTTCTATGGTTAAATGTCTTTATTCTGCTCTCCAATGACACTGTACATAGTCTGTGTCCTCCAGCATCATCTCCTAATAAATCACAAGCCCATGTCCCAATAATTCTCCACATAGCACCAATCTCACAGCGCCTATGTAAACAGCTGCTCAACACAGTTAAAAAAGATTTTTTCAATCAGAAAAGAAAAACATGCTCATTAGAAGAAATGTGAGGAATACATAAAAGGAGAAAAAGGGTATCACTATTAATTTCACCACTGTGAACAGTTGAAATACTGTATTAAGTTTAAAGATTCAGAAAAATATGGAGTAATTAAGTCACTCCCTAAAATATCACATGTTAATATTTTGTCATAAAAGGTTTGCAGGGACCTTTAATTTTATAAAAGAAATGGAAGATGGCAAATAAAGTTGAGGTGGCTTTTTCCCTTCCCGGGTCATGTTCCCGGCCCTCCCCAGAGGTAACTACTCTCATGGGGGCAGGGGAGGGGTGGGGAGGGAGGAAAGAAGGAGAAAGGTAAGTACAGGAGTCCTACACAGACAGCCAACGAGGAAGCCAAGCTCTGGGCAGCCTCTTGGCAGCACGCTCAGCCAAGCCTGCTCCAAAAGAAGCCTAGGTCCCTTGACGCCGGGCTCAGGGTGTCCATCCTGAAGGCCAGGCCTTGAGTCAAAGCGTGGAGCTCCATTTCCCATTCAGCAGTGCTTACGGTTGTTTCCCAGAGCTTGGGATACAAGCCATTTGGGGAACAAAAGGGAGATTTGGGTCAGGGCTCAGACCACCAGGGAGCTCCCAAGCTGGCTCTGCTCCTGGTTCAAGGGTAGCTCGCATCCAGGACCCATGCCAGGTCTCTGTGGGGTCGTTTCCATGGGCCTCAATAGACCCACATCAGAATTCCAGAGCAGAGACGCGATCCCCCAAACAGAAAGTGACCTTCTGAACAGAATGTGTCCACTTCTGTGTGAGCGTTCCCATGTCTTCCCCCATCCCCTGCCGCATGGAATCTCCTCCGTGACTCCATCACCTTGCTCCCTGATGGGGGGGCGCACCTGGGAGCCTGGTCTCTCCTGTAGGCATCAGAGGGGAGGGGCGTTGCCTGGAAACCTGGTGGCGCCTGCTCCTCCTTAGAGGAAACAGACTGTGAGGGACCATGGGGCCACTGCATTCTTTTTCTGGGCCGTCTTGTCCGGCTCCAATTTGTGACGCTTCCACTTATGAAATAGGGCAGAGCAGCCCCCGCACTCGGCCTCCGTGGAGCACCGTGGTGAGTGGCTCAGCGCTGCCTTTGCCAAATGCCCGGTGTTTTGGAAAAAATCAAGTTCCTTGTAGCTGGCAGCTGGTATGTTATTATCCCCTGGGGAGGGCGTCAAGAGGCCACATTTCTTAGTATGGAATTATCCTCTAATTAAAATTTAAACCAGTTTAGTGAGAAAGACACCTGAAGCCTCAGACTCTCCAAAGCTTAAGAACCCATATTTTACTCCAGACCATGTGATTTGCCCAGGATCATGAGATGAATAAAAGTCACAATGTCTATGGGGCTGCCAATGGATTCCTTTACAATTTGGTCTTTTCAAGTGAAAAACTGAAATGTAAAATATATTACTATTAAAATGTATCTTTTTCATGGATGAGGCACTAAAGATTGCTTATATGATAAACAGTATTTTTATAATAATTTTAGATAGCACTGTACTGTTTTCAAATTAAATACACGAATCCATTTACTTGTTTTGATTTTCGGCCTCTGCTGCCTGCTTATAATAGAAGGGAACTCCCTGGCAGCCCCTAGTTTAATCTCCAGTGTCCTGTCCTCCAGTGTCCTGTCCTCCAGTGTCCTGTCCTTTGTGGACCTGCTTCTGGAGCTGCTCTTCTTTTCCAAAAGAGAAGAGGGCTTTCTTTCACAGCTCTGAAGCATAGTTTCCAGGGGTAGTAGATTGAACCACGTGAAATTGCCAGTTCTGTAAGTCAGAAACAGTGGGTTACTGGTAACTTCATATGGTCCAACCTAATATTTTGGTCTAAACGAAATCTGTGAGCAAAAATGCATGCCATTCACTAAAAGTTCACCTTGTTTGAATCCTCCTTTGATGGATTTCAAGAAAGTGAAAACTGTTCCAAATGCTTTAAAAGTATTAGCTCTTTTAGTCCCCCCCCCACCGCCGCTTAAACTCATTAAATGTAGCCCTCTTATTAGCCACCTTCACAAATGAGGAAACCAAGGCCCAGTAGATTCAATAAATTGCCTTCTCTCACCAGTTAGGATGCGACCAAGCCAGCTTTGGGCCTGGGCAGTCTAGGTCTAAAGCCTGTGCCTTTTGCTCTTCTAGAATGTCTTCTCACTGAAGGAAACCGGAGTGGAGAGCTAATGGGAGTGGGCAGAGGCAAGGAAAAATAATTTGCATGAATGTCCAGAGGGGTTTGGATATTTTAAGCTAAAAGAAAAGGTAAATTCTCAATAGGAAATATAAGAGCTCCTAGTTAGCACTCTAGAGACTGGGCAGGCAGGGCTCATTTATAGAACAGCAATGTCATCAAGGGCCAAATTGTCTCTATCTTTATGTTCAGTCATCCTCCACACACTGGCTTATTTGTTAGGCAGATTCTCCTCATGGGCCCCAAATGGCTGCAGTAGTTCTGGGCTTCATATTATCAACAACAGTATCCAGGCAGAAGGAGGGAATCAACCCTGTCTAATGTCCCATTTTAAGACTGAGGAAACCTTCCCAGAGTCCTCAGAAGACTTCTCACATCTCATGGTCTCACAACCACGCTTAAACCAACGATTTAGCAAAGGGAATGAGACAGCCATATTGGGTTAGACAAAACTAAGGTGCCCCCTTGGCCCTGAACTGCTCTGAAGGTCAAGGCCACTCAGAGGAGGGGGAAACAAAACTGGGTTCTGTTAGGTGGAGGGAGGTGGGGGGTGGCTGCCACAGGTGTGTTCAGAGTTGGGCGGTAGAAAATGGGGCCAAAAGTTTGGAATCGGCTAGAGGTGGAGCCAGAATGAGGACTAGTGTGAGTAAATGAGGAAAGCTTAAGCAATTCAAAGAGCCTTGAGTATTCATGGCCAATTTTATTGGATTGGTAGGTATGTGATAAATGCTGTGAAGAGGAATAGAGTAGCACAGTAATTCTCCAATGTTTGGTATGTATATATTCATTAATAAAATAATAAACCCATTATATTATAAGACAAGGACATTTCTTAAGCTGTACTTTAAACTATATTTTCCAAAACAAAAGAAACTTTAGTTGTTTTACATTTTTTACAAATCTCTTTAATGTCTAACTTAATAAAGACAGCTCTCATATCTGTTTCTGCATTCAATCTGTTGTGTTGTGTTGGTTGAAGTATATGAAGAAAATCTAGCTTCACACAGATAAACAAGAAAGGGAGGAGTATTTTAATAGTTTTTTCAGATAATTATGGATATTCTTCTTTGATACTACACCAAAACTCGACAAGTGATAGCACTTAAATGTTACTTATAATGTGGAATCAGAAACCATACTAATGAAACTTTTATACTATCTTTTTTTTAATAATTTTTGAATTTCATTTAATTTATTTTTTATACAGCAGGTTCTTATTAGTTATCCATTTTATACATATTAGTGTCTACATGTCAATCCCAATCTCCCAATTCATCACACCATACCATCTTAATGGTTACATTAAAATCCATCAGTCTATTTGACACTTTGAATGGATATTTTACTCATGAATATTTTTATAAATTCACACATTCTTTTCATTTGGAAAATATTGGTTTACTGAATTATGCAGATCTTCTCAATGTTGACATACTTCAAACAATACAAAATAATTCATTAATGTCATCACATAACATATAAAGAAAGTATCGGGGAGCTGTCAAACATATGGTGGTGAACTCAAGTTTTACAGTATTCTAATTTTCCCCTAAACATTCAGTCTTATCATTGGCAAGAAAAAAAGTGTCAATGTTTTCCTTGAAATAAAGGGCCCACTCTTTATTTCCAACACAATGTCAGCCACATACCCAAGTCTGAATAATCATGATTTGTCCTCCTGCTGTTCTTTCCAGTAAAAATGGTGTTCCGTGACAAAAGTAGCTTGCTCAGATCACAAATGAAGCTGTTGACAGGAGCTTTTCTTTGAGACAAACGCCATACTTCAGTTTGCAACACAAGTGTTCCCCATTTTGTTGGGGAGAAATACGAAAACGATGTGTATTCAAGGAGTTGAGGTCTGATGAGATTAACAACTTTTACAGGTTTATCAAGGACTTTCTTAAGTGAAACTGCTTTGTTTTGTTTTTTAACTACGTGGTGAAGAATACAAAGACAGTACAATTTAATGCCACTGCCTCGATTCATGCTAAGGTGCCAGTAGTTTTACTCACCTTGGCTTTTGTGTCATCTGTGCAAATGTGAACAGACTTGTTCCAGGATAAACCATGAGCCTCACAAAAGGTATTCAGTGTTTCGTGTTTCTTGCCAAGCAACAAGTTTGTTGTCAGAAAAGTTCTTCAGCTCTTTGTGTTTGTTGCCACGTGTTCCCATGAAAGATCTTCAATGTTTATTAGCTGGGGCTGATAATGGATTAAAACATGCAAAACAGCAAACCCAGCCACATCTATAGATTTGTCCCATTGATAAAGCAAAATTACAATTTCTGCATGTGAGAATTCATTTATCACATCGGTAGCCCAAACTTTAATGTAACTAGTTACTGTGTCATTGGAAAGTGGCACCACCATGAGTCCTCTATGGACTTCATCCTGCAGGCATTCAGCATTGTCAACTGTAAACCTTTTGTAAGCCTTTCAGCTATGGTGTGCACTTTTTCAGCCAACATAGTAAGATAACTTACCCTGTAGGTTGTTTTGGAGGTTTTCTCATTTCTAATGTGAAAATCTGTAACAAATAACTTTTCACTTTTAAAGAGCTCATCACACCTACATTTAAAATTCCTTTTTCTGTAAATGCTGAGTGACTGGTCTCCAAGTGATACTACAACTTAATTGGCATCATAATACTCTTTCCTTTAATTAATAAACTTTATTTTTTTTAATAAACTTTATTTTTTAGAGCGATTTTAAGTCCACAGCAAACTTGAGCAGAAATTATAGAGAGTTCCTATATACACCACATCCACACACACTCAACCTCCTCCACTATCTACATCTTGAACGACAGTGGTATGTGTGTTACAACCAATGAACCTGTGTAGACGCATCATTGTCATCCAAGGTCCATAACTTACATTAGGGTTTACTCTTGATGCTGTACGTTGTATGGATCTTGATAAATGTAAATGACATGCATCCACCATTGTAGTAACATACAGAATAGTTTCTCTGTCCTAAAAATCCTCTGTGCTCTGCTAATTAATTCCTCTGCTCCCCTTCACTCCTGGCAACCACTGATCTTTTTACTGTCTACATAGTTTTGCCTTTTCCAGAATGTCATATAGTTGGAATCATACAGTTTGTAGACTTTTCAGATTGGCTTCTTTCACTTAGTAATATGCATTTAAGTTTCCTGCATGTCTTTTCATGACTTGACAGCTCATTTCTTTTTAGCCCTGAATAATACTCCGTTGTCTGGGTGTACCACAGTTTGTTTATCCAGTCCCCTACTGAAGGACATGTTGGTTGCTTCCAAGTTTTGGCACTTATGAATAAAGCTGCTATAAACATCCATGTGAAGGTTTTCATGTGGACATAAGTTTTCAGTCCATTAGGATAAATACCAAGGGGTGCCACTGTTGGATTACATGATAAGAGTATGTTTAGTTTTATAAGAAACTGCCAAACTGTCTTCCAAAGAGGCTGTACCGTGTTGTATTTCCACCAGCAGTGAACAGGAGTTCCTGTTGTTCAACGTCTTTGCCAGCATTTAGTGTCTTTTGGATTTTGGCCATTATAACAGTTTTATAGTGGTAACTCACTGTTGTTTTAATTTGTAATTCCCTAATGACATATGATGTTGAACATCTTTTTATGTGCTTACTTGCCATCTGTATATCTTCTTTAGTGGAGGTGTCTGTTCAGGTCTTTTGCCCATTTTTAAATCGAGTTGTTTGTTTTCTTATTGTTGAGTGTTAAGAGTTCTTTGTATATTTTGGAGATCAGTCCTTTATCAGATGTGTCATTTGCATATATTTTCTTTTAGTTTGTGGCTTGTCTTATTCTCTTAACAGTGTCTTTCACAGAGCAGAAGTTTTTAACTTTAATGAAGTCCAGCTTATCAATTACTTCTTTCATAAATCATGTCTTTGGTGTTGTCTCTAAAAAGTCATCACCATACCCAATGTCACTGCGTTTTCTCCTATGGTATGTCTACAAGTTTTACAGTTTTGTATGATACATTTAGGACTATGCTCCATTATGAGTTAATTTTTGTGAAGGGTGTGAGGTCTGTATCTAGATTCTTTTTTTTTTTTTTTGCACATGGGTGTCCATTTGTTCCAGCACCATTTGTTGAAGAGACTATATTTGCTTCATTGTAATGCCTTGCTTCTTCATCAGACCAGTTGACCATATTTATGTGAGTCTACTTCTGGGCTGCTGTTCTATGCTATTGATTTATTTGCTTATTCTTTCACCAATAATCACACTGTCTTGAGTACTGAAGCTTTATAGTAAAACTTAAAATAATGTAATGTCAGTCTGACTTTGTTGTTCTTCTTCAATATTGAGTTGGCTCTTCTGGGGCTTTTGTCTCTCTATATAAACTTTAGAATCAGTTTGTCAATATCCACAAAATAACTTGCTGGAACTTTGATTGGGGTTGCACTGAATCTGTAGATCAAATTGTAAGAACTGGTATCTTGACAACATTGAGCTTTCCTATCCATGAACACAGAATATCTCTCTGTTTATTTCTAGTTCATTTTTGATATCTTTCATCAGAGTTTTGTAGTTTTCCTCAAATAGATCTTGAATATATTTTGTTAGATTTATACCTAAAATTTTGTTTTTGGGGTGCTAATGTAAATGGTAATGTGCTTTAATTTCAAATTCCACTTGTTCGTTGTTGGTATGTAGGAAAGCACTTGGTTTTTGTACAGTTACACTGTATCCTGCAACCTTACTGTAATAACTTATTAGTTCCAGGAGCTTTTTGTTGATTCTTCCACATTGTTTACATAGACGATCATGTCATCTGTGAACAAAGACACTTTAATTTCTTCCTTCTCAATCTGCATACCTTTTATTTTCCATTTCTTGTCTTATTGCTTAGCTAGGATTTCCAGTATGATGTTTAAAAAGCAGTGATAAGAGGGGATGTCTTTGCCTTATTCCTGATCTTAGTGGGAAAGCTTTGAATCTCTCACCATCAAGTATGATGTTAGCTGTTGGTTCTTTGTAGATATTTTTTATCAAGCCAAGGCAGTTCCCCTCTATTCCCAGTTTACTGAGAGTTTTTTTTTTTTTATCATGGATGGGAATGGATTTTGTTAAATGCCTTTTGCATTTATTGATATAATCATGTGATTTTTCTTTTATAGCCATGTGATGGTTTTGGTATTAGGGTAATTCTGGCCTCATGGAATACGTTAGGAAATATTTCCTCTGCTTCTGTCCTCTGAAAGAGATTGTAAGCAATTAGTATAATTTATTCCTTAAATGTGTGGTAGAATTCACCAGTGAACCCATCTGGACCTGGTGCTTTCTGTTTTGGAAGATCATTAATTATTGATTTGATTTCCTTAATAGACATAGGCCTATCAGGTGGCCTATTTCTTCTGTGTGAGTTTTGGCAGATTGTGTCTTTCAAGGAGTTGGTCCATTTCATCTAGGTTATCAAATTTGTAGGCACAGAGTTATTCATAATATTCCTTTATTATTCTTTTTAATGTCCATGAAATCTTTAGTAATGTCTCCTCTTTTCTTTCAGTTATTAATAATTTGTGTCCTCACATTTTTTCTTAGTTAGCCTGGCAAGAAGTTTATCAACTTTATTGATCCTTCCAAAGAACCAGCTTTAGGTTTTATTGATTTTTCTCTCTTGATTTCCTGTTTTGAATTTCATTAATTTCTGTTCTAATTTTTATTATTTCTTTTCTTCTGCTTACCTTGGATTTAATTTGCTCTTCTTTTTCTAGTTTCCTAAAAGAGAAGCTTAAATGACTGGTTTTAGAAATCTCTTCTTTTCTAACATATGTGTTCAATGCTATAATGTTCCCTTTAAGCACTGCTTTCACAGTATATTAAATTTTTAATGTTTTATTTTTTATTTACTTCAAAATTTAAAATTTTCTCTTGAGATTTCTTCTTTGACCCATGTGTTATGTAGAAGTGTGTTGTTTAGTCTCCAAGAGTTTGGGGATTTTTCCATCTATCTTCCTGCTACTGATTTCTAGCTTAATTCCACTGTGGTCTGAGAGTACACATTGTATGATTTCTGTTCTTTTAAATTTGTTAAGGTGTGTTTTATGGCCCAGAATGTGGTTTATCTTGCTGAATGTTTCATGTGAACTTGAGAAAAATGTGTAACTTGCTGTTGTTGGGTGAAGCAGTCTATAGATGTCAGTTATATCCAGTTGATTGATGGTGCTGAGTTCAACTGTATCCTTAGTGATTTTTCTCCCTGCTGGAGTCCATTTATGACAAAGGAGTGTTATATTATGCATATAAGCATACATAACTGAATACATTTTGGTACCGTTATTTTGAACAAACTGTCATCTGTTAGATCAATTAAGAAAAAAGTTTTAATTGTGCTTTCACTTATTCCTTCTCCAATGCTCTTCTTTATCTAGATCTGAGTTTTTGATCTATATCAATTTCCTTCTACATTAAGAACTTCTTTTAACATTTCTTGCAAGGCAGGTCTACTGGAAACAAATTTCCCCGATTTTTATCTGAGAAAGTCTTTATTTCTCTCTAACTTTTAAAGGATAATTTCACAGGGTACAGTATTATTGGTTGGTGGGTTTTCTTTTCTCTCAACACTTTAATATTTTACTCCACTCTCTTCTTGTTTGCATGGTTCCTGAGGTGAAGCCAGATGTAATTCTTATTTTTGTTCCTCTATAGGTAAGCTTTTTTATCTTCTACCTTCTTTCAAGATTTTTTTCTTTATCTTTGATTTTCTGCAGTTTGAATATGATATGCGTATGTGTAGTTTGGGGGAATTTATTCTGCTTGGTGTTCTCTAAGCTTCCTGGATTTGTGTTTTTGTGTCTGACATTAATTTGAAGTAATTCTCAGTCATTATTACTTCAAATATTGGTTCTGTTCCTTTCTCTCTTTCTTCTCCTTCTGGCATTCCCACGATACATACATATGTTATGCCTTTTGTAGTTGTCTCACAGTTCTTGGATATTCTGTTTATCTTCAGTCTTTTTTCTCTTTGTTGTTCATTTTTGGAAGTTTCTATTGTAATATCCTCAAGTGTAGAGGTTCTTTCCTAGCCGTGTCTAGTCTACTAAGGAGCCTATCAATGGCATCCTGCACATCTATTACAGTGGTTTTGATCTTGGGCATTTTTTTTTTTTTAGAATTTTCATCTCTCTTTTTACATTATCCACCATGTCTTGCATGTTGTCTGCTTTTTCCATTAAAGTTCCTAGCATTTTAATCACAGTTTAAAAAATTCTTGGTAATTCCAACATTCCTCCCATATCTGACTCTGGTTCTGGTCCCTTCAAACTGTGTTTTTTGCCTTTTAGTACACATTGTAATTTTTTGTTGAAAAGTGGGACATGATGTACTGAATAAAAGGTATCGCGGTGAACAGGGCTTTAGTAAAGGAACGGTAAGTGTGGCAGCGGGGTAGCATTCTATAGCCCTATGATTAGGTCTCAGTCTCTTGAGCCTCTGTGAACAACTCTGGTGCTTCTCAGTTCCTCTCCTTGTCTTTGGTGGGAGAGGATGGGTAGAGGGGGCTGATGTTGGAAGTTTTTCTTCCCCATGTGGAAAACTAAAGGGGGCTGCAGTCAGGTATTTCCCTTCCCCACGGTCAGTTAGGCTCTGATAAAGCCCTAGCAGGTTAGGCTCTGGATAAATAGTTTCTCCCAAGGGCAGGCCATGTTAAGCAGAACAGAATTCTCTGGGTTTGTCAAAATGGTTACTTTTCCCTTCCCCCTGGTGGAAGCACAAGGAATTTTTTTCTGATATTCCCTGTGAGCTCCTAGAGGTAAAACTCACAAAATCGTGGGGACCCCCTATGACTGGATCCTCCTGCAGTTTTTAACTCTCAGACTGTCCCCTCTGAGTCTCCAGCAATTCATCAATTACAGTTCAGGTTTCCCTACCTGGGCACTGGTTCCCACGGAGTTTTCTGCCAGGGAGTTTCAGATCTGGTAAATCGTGATTCTCTCCATTTACCTATTTGTCTCTTTAAATTTCTGGACAGCCGTTTGCCCTGTGACTCCACTGCTCTGACGACAGATCTAAGAAGAGTTGTTGATTTTTCAGTTTGTTCAGCTTTGTTCTTGTTGTTAGGATGGCGTGATCACTTCTAAGATCACGCTGGACCAGAAACCAGAAGTCACTCACCGTAATACTTTCAGAAATAATAATAAGTTATTAACATGTATACAACCAAGGAAAAGGTAATATTCACCATATTTTTATTTCTTATTCACAATTTCACCCTTTTTCTTTGAAAGTTCCTGCCTTCTGAGCCAGAGAAATGACTATATGCAGATGGTGAAGCTGTGGGTTGAGAAAGTAACCATTCACCTTTAAAAATAAGAAAGATATATTATAAATAAATTTTCTTTTACTTTAGAATAAAATTTTATTAAATTTCAAAACAGTTTTACAAAATGTTTAAAATTTTAGAAAAGTTTTTAATATTTAAAAATATGATTGCAATATAGCCAATATTTTACAGTAACTATAAATGGAGTCTAACCTTTAAAAATTATGAATCACTACATTGTTCACCTGTAACTTTTGTAATATTGTACATTAATTATACTTCGATTTTTAAAAATCTCAAAAATAATGATTGCAAATCAAAACAACAAAATGTGCTTGCTTTGTTTCCACGTAGGCTGGAGACAAATTTCAGGATTTCAAAATAACAATTGTTTTGACAATAATGAGATTAAAGACATTATAGCAAGTATAATTGAAGTAGTAAGAGCTCAGCAAAAGTACTGAGAACAAACTTAGTTAATGTCTGAAAATGCACATATTTATATCCTAAGTATACTTTCTTGGAAAATTCTGGAAAACATTCCTGAGCAAATGATGTTGTAACATTATTATAAGAATAGTTTCAACCTTGAAAACTTCCTGAAAGGGCCTTGCAATCTCACAGGGGTCCCCAGACCACATTCTGAGAACTGCTGGATTAGCACAAAGGTCTAGAGATGGACAAACAGGGTCAAACACAGCTCCTGGCCTGAATATCAGTGAAAGTGGGTTGTGTTGACCAGGTATTTTCACTCTGGTGCTTATGGTGGAAACAGTGACTATTGTAGGTGCTCCTCTGAAGTGTTGAGACATTTTAAGTTAAAGAAGTGTAAGTTGGAAGAGACGGCACCCACCCTGGCATCCAAAGTCTGCAATTTTAATTCATCACTTTTCAACTACCTTGGGCTTCTTCATCTATAAAATGAAAGCTTTAGACTAGATGCCTGATCTCAAAAATCCCTTGCTGTTCTAACCATTTCTAATGAATTAATATGCTGGAAGCATGGTGATTTTTATACTCCCAGCACTGCAGAGTGGTATCAGTTCACAAGAGGGCATGAAAATATGGCCTTAGCAATTTCTACAGACATACAATCATCCGCACCAGTGGGGTCCTCGGAACAGATAATAGCGCTGCTGGCCTGCTTCCTGAGTGCTTGGCCTGGAGACTTGATGAGATCAAACTCCAGTTTTACCAAAAATATCTCCACTATTTGGCTTGAAGAAAAAAAGCATAAACAAAAACCTTGATCTGACTAAAATACCAGCAAAGAGGGACACCATCTGTGCCCTTGCTGAGGAAATTTGAAACTGAGTGGCTAAGAGAGAAATTTGCAACAGAGCTGTAGTATTAACTTACTGTTCTCAAGGCTGCCTAGGAAACTTACCAAGAAAAAAAAAAAAAAGCAACGATTATGGGGTGGAACACTTCAGGTGGGTCCTGCCTAAGGCCCAACTGGGGAAAAAAATGTATAAATTATAGCCAATTGGAGGAAAATATAATGAAAGAAAAGACAGACATTTCAATTGTCCCACAAAAAGATAAAATAGCCGGAAATAAACTTACCAATAAATGTGCAGTTTCTACAAAGAAAATTTTTAAATTTACTTTTGGACACAAAGGAAAAGCTGACCAAGCGAAAAGTGTACTGTTCTTAGCTGGTAAGACTCAATATCATAAAGATATCAGGTCTCTATAAATTTAACATAATTCCAATAAAATTTTTAAATGAATTTTTAAATTCGAGAAGTTGAGTCCAAACCTTGTATAAAGGACAGAGAAAAACAAATACCATTATGATTGCACCTATATGTGGCATCTAAAAAGCAAAACAAATGAACAAACAGAAGCAGAGTAATAGATACAGAGAGCAAACAGGTGGTTGCCAGAGGAGAAGGGGGAGGAAAGAGACCCATGAGGGTTCGAACATCAGTTACAAAGTAAAGGAGTGAAGGGTGTGAAGTGTACAGTGTGGGGAATATAGCCAATAACTATGTGATATCTTTGTGTGGTGACAGGTGGTAACTAGACTTCTCATAGTGATCAATTGAAATGTATAGAAATATTGAATCACTATGTTGTACAACAGGAACTAACATAGTGTCATAGGTCAATTATACATCAAAACAAACAGACTCATAGAAAAAGAGATCAGATTTCTGGCTACTAGTTGGGGGAGGGGAAACTGGATGAAGGCAGTCAAAAGGTACAGACTTCCAGTTATAAGATAAATAAGTACCAGGGGTGTAATGAAACACATGATAAATATAATTAGCATTGCTGTATGTTATATGTGAAAGTCATTAGGAAAGTAAATCCTAAGAGTTCTCATCACAAGGAAAAAATTTTTTTTCTTTTATTTTGCATCTATATGAGATGATAGATGTTCACTAAACTTACTGTGGTCATCATTGCGTGATGTATATGAGTCGAATCATTATGCTGTACATAAATATACAGCTGCATGTCAATTACATCCCAATAAAACGAGAAGGGAAAAACAAGATTTGCCACTAACATTTGTTTTTATTTTATTTATTTTATTAATTTATTTTCGGCTGCACTGGGTCTTCATTGCTGCGCACAGTCTTTCTCTAGTTGTAGTGAGTAGGGGCTACTCTTCATTGTGGTGCACAGGCTTCTCATTGCGGCTGCTTCTCTTGTTGCGGAGCATGGGCTCTAGGTGCGTGGGCTCAGTATTTGTGGCTTGCAGGCTCAGTAGCTGTGGCGCATGGGCTTAGTTGCTCTGCGGCATGTGGGATCTTCCCGGACCAGGGATTGAACCCGTGTCCCCTGCATTGGCAGGCGGATTCTCAACCACTGCACCACCAGGGAAGTCCCAAGCCACTAACATTTTGAAAAACAAGTAATTAAGGGGGATTGGTCCAATTAGATATTTTTTAATGTTGTAAATTTCAATAAATAAATTGTTATACACAAATCAGTAGAAAGGATGAGAAAGTTCAGAAACAGACCCAAATACATATAGGAATGTATAGTATAATATAATATGTATAATATGGTGAAGATGGCATTAAAATCAAAGGGGAAAATACAGAGTATTCAATAAATGGGCTTAGAACTACTGGGTAAACAAATGGACAGATTCCAAAGGGGCTACATATTTAAATACAGAAAAGCAAGCTGTAAGAGCAGATGAGAAAACATGACAGAATTTTTTCTAAGCTGAGAGTGGCTACAGCCCACCTCTTCACTCCAAGGAGGTCCGCCCACAGACGAGCCACAAGTCTTGTGAGCTACAAAAGCACACGGTGGTCCTGCCCTCACCTTCCAAGGTCAAAACGAGCAGTTGCATCTTTACCTCTGTCCTCCAATCTCATGTGACCAAAATGTCTTCTGTGATCCACACTGCAGGAAACATACATGAAAGGGAGTTGTGAAGCCCGCGGTTCAGCCTAATCAAGGTGACACTTTTCAAAACCACCACCATCGGATGACGTGCAATCAAAATTCTCTATTCCGGCATTGTTAGTGAAAGCAAAATATTGTAAATAACTTTTATAGCTATCACAAAGGGTCTGGTTAAACAAATTATGGTAATCTAGAAATGGAAATACTGTACAGTCATGAAAAGAATGACAAAACTCCTGATTTATTGACATGACACAATCTCTGAAATATTGTGTCAATTGAAAAAAGGAGTTGAAACCAGAGAGTTTATATACATATACATATATGTGTGTGTGTGCATATATATATATATTGCATATATATATATATATATATATATATATATATATATATATATATATTGCTTGCATACGCATAAACTATCTCTGAAATGATATGCAAGAAAGTGTTGATTTTCATTGATTCCAGGGAGGAAAAATAGTGGCTGAGGGACAGGGGTACCAAGAAAATATCCTTTCACACTCATTGAATTTTGAATCATATGAATTGACCTATTTTTAAATGAATTAAATCTAAGAAACAAACAGAAACAATCAAAAGGGTGTGTATAGAAGTGAGAGAGTGGCATGGACATATGTACACTACCAAATGTAAAATAGATAGCTAGTCGGAAGCAGCCGCATAGCACAGGGAGATCAGCTCAGTGCTTTGTGACCACCTAGAGGGGTGGGATAGGGAGGGTGGGAGGGGGATGCAAGAGGGAGGGGATATGGGGATATATGTATATGTATAGCTGATTCACTTTGTTATACAGCAGAAACTAACACACAATTGTAAAGCAATTATACTCCAATAAAGATGTTTTTTAAAAAAAGGGTGTGTATAGAATATCCAATATGTACCTGGCACGGTGCTAGGTAATATCAGGGCCACAAGGATAACTCAGACCTGGAGCATCTCCTGCCCTGAAGGACCTAAGAATCCTCCTGGGTTTTAAATGTCAGTGTCCTGCCAGGCTCTGGGGACACTTCTTTTCTCACTCTGGGGTAATCCCAGCCGCGCTAGTAGACTTAACTATGCTGAATTGTCCCAAACACATGTCTCTAACCTTGGGGTCACCCTCAGTTTTAGACACGTGTGTCTATTTCTAGTTCATTTTGACAGAGCGGTTCCCGCAAATACCAACACTCCCCAAATCAAATCAATCATCTTCCCCACTCCCAAAGACGGCCCCTGGAAGCCCTAAACCTGATCTTCCTCCCAAATTCCCTATCTTAATTGATTTTTCATTCTGTGCTTAATTGATTTTTCATTCTGTGATATTGATTTTTCATTCTGTGCCCCTGGAAGCCCTAAACCTGATCTTCCTCCCAAATTCCCTATCTTAATTGATTTTTCATTCTGTGCTTTCATTCTGTGCTTTATTTTCATTCTGTGATTTATTCATTCTGTGTGTTATTAAAACAGAAGAGTTGGGCTTCCCTGGTGGTGCAGTGGTTGAGAGTCCGCCTGTCGATGCAGGGGACACGGGTTCGTGCCCTGGTCCGGGAAGATCCCACCTGCCGCGGAGCGGCTGGGCCCGTGAGCCATGGCCGCTGAGCCTGCGCATCTGGAGCCTGTGCTCCGCAACGGAAGAGGCCACAACAGTGAGAGGCCCGTGTACCGCAAAAATGAAAGGCGTTTCCTATTCCCAAATCAGATAAAAATGCATCCATATTTTCTTCTATTTCTTTTATGGCTTAATTACACCTTTTTTCTTTCTGAAATGTATTTTGGTGTGAAGTAGGGATCTAACATCCCAACACCACTTATTGAATTAAAAACTTCATCCTTACTATTATTTGCTTGAATAAGTTTTCAGCTGATTCTCTGGGGTTTTCCAGGTAGTTAATGTAACTAGTGAAAATTTTTCTCTCCTTTCTAACATTTACACCACCTGTATTAGTCAGAATGTTTTGGTTACCCACAAGAGAAATCCTCCTGAAACTTTCTTAAGCAAGAAATGAAAGTACGAGGATGGACAGAAGTTGCTTCCGTCATGGTTCAATCTGGGGATACGCATGATGTCTTAATTTGTCTCTCTGGCCCTCCGCTCTTCTTTCTGTGTGGTTCTCATCTTCAGATGGGTGCACTAGAGCAGAGGCAGGGTGCTCAGTCACCCATGGGCCCTCACTTAACAGACTTTTCTTGGCCTGGTGACATAACTACACGGAGTCTTAGTAGGCTGCCTGACAATGTTATTTTTAATTGCTTGACTTGCCAAAACCCAGTACAGAGGTTAGCATCTTGTCGCGTTGGGCCAGGCAGTTCTATGAATAACTACCAGTCAGCTAAAGAGCTGGAGCTGGACCACACCTTCTTGTCTCATTTTAAATGTCTTAGTCTCGGCTAATGGAGAGGAAAATGGACTGGGGAGGTTTCCATGGCATCAGCATCCACTGATGCTGCATTTCAAGCCTGTCGTCCAGAATGGATGCTAAGGGAGACCTGCCCACCCTGGCGCAGCGGCGGTGCCTGGAGGGAAGCGCCCAGCGCAGCCCAGGAGTTTGGGTTTCCTCCCAGTTCAGGATCCTCCCACACACCCCAGTGCAATCACCTGACTCCAGCTCAATGGGCTTAACCCTCAGCACTAGAGGTGAGAGCAAAGTACAGAACTCAGTTGTTGCAATTCGGCGTGATTATTAGACTGGACTTCAGTATTTTCAAATGTTTGGCTTTCTTTGTTTTGTTTCCAGCCAAGCCACATTGGTCTGGAATTTGTCACTTTTCTGGTACATTTTACGCAAGACTTTGAGTCTGATTTAAGCCTTGACTTCAGGGAGCCTGAGACCCAAGGGTGTCCTTCCCTGACTACGTAGATGACCAGCTTCCCTGCCTGGGATGGGGTAACCCTCAGGACCCCCAACTTCACATTTTCCCTGAGGGTCTTTTACTTACAGACCAGCTCTCTAAACCAATTTCTACCCTGATAAAGCCTTTTTGTATTTGAAAACCTACTGTTCCAGGACTTCCCTGGTGGTCCAGTTGTTACGATTTGGAACTTCCACTGCAGGGGGCACAGGTGCGATCCCTGGTCAGGGGAACTAAGATCCTGCATGACGTGCTGCCAAAAAATAAATATAAATGTAAATAAACTGTAAAAGCACTTTAAAAAAGGAAACCTACTTTTCCTCCCCCAAACTCCCATCGGGCTTAGCCCTCTGCCCCTTGCCCATCCCACTCCCCTGCCCTCCTTGGGAGGGGTCCCCACCCTCACTGCCTCACAGGGCGTCCAAGTCACCTTTGGTTTTATGGTTGCTGGGAGGCGGGTGAGGGAATATTCCAGAAGCTGTCACAGTGGAGCCAGGGGGCAGCAGAGCACACCTGTGGCGGGGGCAGGGCACCTCTACCCCTGTGGTCGCAGGTGAGAGCGTCTGTGGCAGAGTCAGGTTTCCACTGGTGTGAACTGGTATGAACTGGTGTGGATGCTCAGCACTTCACTGGCACTGGCTCTGGGTGTAGGTGGCTTGAATTTTCTAACCACGTGGAAAATGAGAGACCATGGGAAAAAAAACTAACAGCAGGATCAGATTGGGAGAAGATATTTGCAGAATATAAACCAAGCATGGTCTCTTATCTAGAGGATACAGGGAAAGAAAGAAAAAAAAAAAGGAAGTCCAATTGGAGAAAAAGAGAGAAGCAAATCCAAACAACAGTAACAACAAAAAAACAGGCAATTCAAGCAGAAGAACCCAGAAGGCTAATCAGCATATGAAGATACATACAATGTCAGTGGTATTGAGAAGTGAGGCAAAACAAGAATATACCCCTTTATACTGGCTAGACGAGCAGAAAGCAGAAAGCTGATGGTGCTGGGAGCCCGCGGGGATATGGGAACAGCAATGGAAGTGTGGATTGCTGCAGTGATTCTAGAGAACCATCCGGTGGTACTTGGTGGAATCAGGTGGTCGCTCAGCCTGTACCCAGTCCCCTCCAGAAGAGCAATTCTCACGCCCGCCCACGTGGGCAGGTACGAGGATGTTCACTGAAGCATTGGTTGGAGGGGGGATTTGGAGATAACCTAGGTGTCCATAGCAGAGGAAGTGGGTAAGAAAAATGTGGTAGATTGCACTAGGGGCTTCTCTGCAGCGGTGAGAAGCAATGAACCAGGTGTGCACGCAGCAGCATGGATGCCTTACAAAAATAGTAAGAAACAGAATGACAATACAGAATACCCTTATGTAAATTAATTGTACCTGCACAGTAGTGGTGATGCTTACACAACACAGTGACTATGCTAAAAACCACTGAACTGTGCATGCTAAAATGGTGAATTATATGACATGTGAATTATATCTCAAAATACACATGCACATAAAACAACAGTAAATGTTTTTATACGAGCAAATAAAAAAATACTTAGCATCTCAAACACATTAGGATGCTTGCCTATGCAGGTTAGGAAAGAGGGAGTAAAAACGGGGGCAAAAGTGAATAAAAGAGTAAAGCTCAGGGCTTCCCTGTGGTCCAGTGGTAAAGAATCCGCCTGCCAATGCAGGGGACCCAGGTTCCAGCCCTGGTCGGGGAATTGAGACCGCACATGCCGCGGGGCAACTAAGCCCGCGCGCCACAACTATTGAGCTCGCGTGCCTCAATAAGAGAGCCCGTACGCCACAACCAGAGAGAGAAAACCTGAATGCCGAAACTAGAGAGAAGCCCGAGCTCCACAATAAAAAGATGCCGCGCGCCTCCACGAAGATCCCACGTGCCACAACTAAGATCCGACGCAGCCAAAAGAATAAGGAAAATTAAAATGAATATATGTTTTTAAATCCTATGTACAGCCTAGTTTGCTTTTTTAAAAAAAACTAAATTTATTTATTTATTTATTTTTGTCTGTGTTGGGTCTTCGTTTCTATGCGAGGGCTTTCTCCAGTTGCGGCTAGTGGTGGCCACTCTTCATCGCGGTGTGCAGGCCTCTCACTGCCACGGCCTCTCCCGTTGCGGAGCACAGGCTCCAGACGCGCAGGCTTAGTAGTTGTGGCTCACGGGCTTAGTTGCTCCGTGGCATGTGGGGTCTTCCCAGACCAGGACTCGAACCCGTGTCCCCTGAATTGGCAGGCAGATTCCCAACCACTGCGCCACCAGGGAAGCCCCAAAATAAATATTTTTAAAAAATTTTTAAAAAAGAATAAAGCTTTGTGCAGTCAATGGTTAAAAAGCCGGGTGAGGACTCTGGCCCAGCACAGCTGGGGAATCCCAAGGCCAGCCTCCACAGAGGGCCTCCTCTTGCCCACTCACCTGGCACCTCCTGGAAAACAGCCCGGTTTCAGAATGCACATCCACTTCTTTCCCAGCCTCCTCCAGTGTTGAGGTCAAGCTCCTTTCCACACCAAAAAAGCCCGGTCTCTCCTTTTCTTTCATAAGAGCTCTTGATTCTAGATTAGGAAAAGCCTTGATTGTCAAGAAAGGTTGAGCAGTTTTCCTTCCTCGTGGACAAAGAAGAGTGACTCAGCATTGAGATATCACAATTCCCTGGTCTCCCTTGCCTGGAAGGGAAGCGAATGTTTACTTCTTTGTGGGACAAACCGTTTCCAAGGGAACAGAGACACTGAACTCAGTTCTCCATCCAAACATCCTTCATACCTGCTTACGCAGGGAATAGAGATCCACTCAAACTGCCCTAGGCCAAGAAAAGGAGTTTACTCTAGTGTACAGGAGCATCTCTTGGAACTCAGAGGTTGAAATGTAGTCACGCTTCAAGAAGAAAATACAACAGGAAGCTGGAGAGTTGCCGGGAGCCAAGGATTCAGTCTTCTGCCCCTCCCCCATACCTCTCCCTCCCCCATACCTCTCCCTCCCCCCTCCTTCCCTCTCTTTCTCCCCACTTTACTTTTTCATGCACAAGTTAGGATATAGGTATCCCCACAGTTGGAACAACCAGCGGAGAGCAGAGCTCCATATGTCACTGAGCCTCAGTACCCAGTTCCTGGGAGAAAAAACTTGTTTGGCCCAACTTGGATCGTGTTCATTTAGCTCTTGGGGAGGTGGGAGCAGGTGTGGTATGGGAGTGGAAAGCAAAGTCACATACTACGAAAACCCACCCAGAGGGGGAGATGACAATTCTCAAAGAAGGGGTTTAAGTTGGCCAGACAGCTCCAGAAGGAGTCTACTGAAATGTTTACAAAAACCTATCATGTATTAATCAGAAATAAAAACTCCATTTAATTAAAAAAAATTTTATTGGAGTCTAATTGATTTTCAATATTGTGTTAGTTTCAGGTGTACAGAAAAGTGATTCAGTTATGCATATACGTATATTCAGTCCTTTTCAGATTATTTTCCCATATAGGTTGTTACAGAAAATGGAGTAGGGTTCCCTGTGCTATACAGTAGGTCCTTGTCAGTTATCTATTTTACATATAGTAGTGTGTATATGTCAATCCCAAACTTCTAATTTATCCCTCCCCCTCACATTTTCCCCTTGGTAACCATAAGTTTGTTTCCGAAATCTGTGAGTTTGTTTCTGTTTTGTAAATAAGTTCATTTATATATATATTTTTTTTAATATACATTTATTTATTTATTTTTGGCTGTGTTGGGTCTTCATTGCTGTGTGCGGGCTTTCTCTAGTTGCAGCGAGCAGGGGCTACCCTTCATTGTGGTGTGTGGGCTTCTCATCACCACAGCTTCTTTTGTTGTGGAGCATGGGCTCTAGGCGCATGGGCTTCAGTAGTTGTAGCACGTGGGCTCAGTAGTTGTGGCTCGCGGGCTCTAGGGTGCAGGCTCAGTAGTTGCAGCATATGGGCTTAGTTGCTCCCCACATGCGGGATCTTCCCGGACCAGGGCTCGAACCTGTGGCCCCTCCATTGGCACCGGATTCTTAACCACTGCGCCACCAGGGAAGCCCTCACTTATATTAATTTTTTTTATTAGATTCCACATATGAAAACTCCATTAATTTTCAAAAGCCAAAATCATATAGGCCACTTTCTGTTGTCACAATACAATAATTTTAAAAATTAAAATAGAAGTTTCAATGAAAAACAGTCAAAAATCATTTAAAACACTCCAATTATGGAATCAGGCCAAAACAGTATTTAAGAAAATTCATTACTTGAAATGACTTTGTTATTAATTAGGAAAAAGTTAAAATAAATACATCAAGAATTCTCCTCAAGAAATTAGTAAAGAAATAGAAAAAATAAAATATGTATTTTTTAAATCTAAGGAAAGCAGATGGAAGAAATTGAGAAAGATAAGAGCTAAAATAATGAATTTTAAAATGCAAAAATGATAGAATTAAATTCAAGAGCCATTTCTCTGAAAACAACAAACAACAATAAAATAGACATACCTCTAGCAAGTACAGTTCCGAAAAATAAACATATAACATTAAATATTAGAAAGGAAACATGTAGAAGAGATTTGATAAGAGAAGGCCTTCTACAAATTAATATTAATATATTTGAAAAGTTGAAGAAAATAAATGATTTTTACATAAATGACCAAAATTAATGCAAAAAGGAGTAGCAGAACTGAACAGAGCAGTAACTTTGAAAGAGATGAAATTGTCATTTAAAAAAACTGCCAGGGATTAAGAATCCACCTGCCAATGCAGGGGACATGGGTTCGAGCCCTGGTCTGGGAAGATCCCACATGCCACGGAGCAACAGAGCCCGTGCACCACAACTACTGAGCCCGTGCACGACAAATACTGAAGTCCGCGTGCCTAGAGCCCGTGCTCCGCAACAAGAGAAGCCACTGCAATGAGAAGCCCGCACACTGCAACGAAGAGTAACCACCGCTCACTGCAACTAGAGAGAGCCCGCATGCAGCAACGTAGACCCAACACAGTCAAAAGTAAAATAAATAAATTTATTTTAAAAACTGCCAGGGACTTCCCTGGGGGCACAGTGGATAAGACTGCATGCTCCCAACGCAGGAGGCCCAGGTTCGACCTCTGGTCAGGGAACTAGATCCCACATGCATGCCGCAACTAAGACCCAGTGCAGCCAAATAAATAAAAAAACAAGTAAAAATTTAAAAACTGTCAGTGAAACAGGTACACATTCCAGCCAGCCCAACAGCTGAGTCTCTTCAAACTTTCTAGGAGTAGATAGCGTAAATATTACTTAAAATCATGGAGAACACAGAAAAAGATTAATGACCTCCCATTCACTGGGACCATGTTCAACTTCATACAGTTAGACAATGAAGCCCAGTGTGAGTGTTTCACACTTCGAGACAGCCCCCTTTTTTGGCATGTGTGCTGGGAGGTGGGTAAGTCGAGAATTTAGTCCACATGGGGTTGGTTCCCTCCTTCAGGATGGGGGCCGACTACAGTTGTGGTTGTACCAAGAATTTAGTGTTCTGTAAACTTTTTAGACAAATATATTTTTTTACATAAAACAGAAGCTGAAAATCTCAAAACAACACCTAACCTTTCAGGTAAAGATATGCTGATATTTTCTGTTATTCTATTTCATTTTTTCAAGTGCCAAACAACACAGTAAATTAACCTTCTACCATTAATAGGTGAAAACCCACAATTTGAAAAACACCTGAGAAACTGGGATCCCCTTAGGAAGTGCCATCCTTGGAAGAATGAGCATTTGCATACGTGCATGTCTGTGTTTGCGTGTGTGACACACACTTGTTCCCCAAAGGCTGTCGTGTCACAGATATGTTTTGAGTATCTGCTCAACTCGCAATCCCCTCTCGGATAATGCCTTTTTCCATCATGGGGGTGAGACCTGTTCCCTTGGTCATGGCCACTTGGACTAGGGCTGGAGCCTGAAGCCAGCTGGATTATGGCTCCTTAGATGCTCATCATGGCTCCTTCACCACGTTAAGCTAATTCGAGAGAGTTTCTAAACTTGCAACCAAAGCAGCTCTCATTGTACAAGTGTAGAAAACATCTCTAAGGTACAAAGTTTGATGTATACTTTAAAAATTCATTATAAATTGCCTTATTAAATATATTACTTGAATTTTCCATTTCAGGGGTTGGCCCACTATGGTCTACAAGTTAAATCCAGCCTGTGGCTTGTTTTTGAATAGCCTACAAACTAAGAAGGATTTTTACATTTTTAAAGGGTTGTAAAAAAAAAAAAAAGAGTAGAATCTGTGACAGAGACAGTATGTGACCCACAATACCTAAAATATTTATTATGTGGCCCTTTGCAGAAAAAGTTTGCCACCCCCTGCTCCCTACCCTTCATATTTCTCATTTATTTGGTCTGTCAAATATTCGAGGTTTATTAAACAGTCACACTTCTATTAAGCTTTCGTCAGTTCACACATTGTGCTGCTCTACTAGTCAACACATAAAAGTTTATGATGAGCATATTTTCTCAGTCCCATTAAATGCTTGGATTCAATTTTGTAAAATAACTTATTGTAATCCTTGCTATATTTTTGTTTGTATTAGCCTGCTATGTTTGCCTATCCTTTATCTGAAAAATTCTTTGGTCACATTGTTTTAAGCTGTCTCTAATTTAAAATATTTATTTATTTATTATTTTTGGCTGTGTTGGCTCTTTGTTTCTGTGCGAGGGCTTTCTCTAGTTGCGGTGAGCGGGGGCCACTCTTCATCGCGGTGTGCTTGCCTCTCACTGTCGCGGCCTCTCTTGTTGCGGAGCACAAGCTCCAGACACACAGGCTTAGTAGTTGTGGCTCATGGGCCTAGTTGCTCCGCGGCATGTGGGATCTTCCCAGACCAGGGCTCGAACCCGTGTCCCCTGCATTGGCAGGCAGATTCTCAACCACTGTGCCACCAGGGAAGTCCTGTCTCTAATTTTTAAAAATATAGACTGACCTTATTTTTTGTTCAATCTGGAAATCTTTCACTTACAAGAAAGAATATAATAACAGCTTAAAGTATATGCATTTCTTGTTGTAATTTGTTTGGGGCCACTTCTCACACCTTATTTTTGCTTTTAGTCAGTTAAGAGTGAAATGGTATCTCAGACACGTTGCTTTTACCTGCAAGTAATAACCTATTCTTTCTTTTTTTTAATTATTTTTATTTTAAAAATATTTTTTATAACCTATTCTTTCTTGAACAACCTTATCTTATCAATATATGCCATATTCTGGCCATAAAACAAATTTTAGCACATTTTTAAAATTTGAAATCATATTAAACATGTTCCTTGACCATAACAAAATAAAACAAAAGTCAATAATAGGTACCTGAAAAATCTCAAAATGTTAAACAACACATATATGGGTCAAACCATGGGTCAAAGAAAAAGTCTAAAAGGTAATTAGAAAATATTTTGAAATGCATGAAAATAAAAAGTTAACATACAAAAAATCTGTAGAATGCACCTAAAACAGCTTGGGAAATTTATAGCACTAAATGCTTATATTAGGGGGAAAAAAAAAGGTTTCCCACAGTCTCAGTCAGGTGGCCTATAACAAATATCCATAGACTGGATGGCTTCAACAACATTTATTTCTCACAGTTCTGGAGGCAGGAAGTCTGAGATCAGGGGGCCGGCATGGTCAGGTTCTTGGCAATGGCTTTCAGAAAGGAATCCCATGTCTCCCTTTCTTTTTATAAGGGCCTCACCCTCATGATCTCATCTAACCCTATTCACTAACTGCAAATCCCATCACACTGGGGCTTAGGGTTTCAACACACGAATTTGGTGTGGAGACATGTTCAGTCCATGGCACACAATAATCTAAGCTTCCACCCTATGAAACTAGAAAAAGAAGATCAAATTAAACCCAAAGCAATCAGGAAGACGGGAATAACAAAGATAAGTCCTGAGTGCAATAAAATCAGAAACAAAAACAATCGAGAAATCAATGAAACCAAAAGCTGTTTCTTTGATATGATTAAAAAAAAAAGAAAGAAAGAAAGAAAGAGAAAGAAAAAACTTGAAAAACCTTTAGCCACACTGACCAAGGGGGGGAAAAAAAAGAGAAGTCACAAATTAGCATTATCACTACAGAACCTACAGATATTAAAAGGATAATAAGGAAACACTATGAAAACTTCTATGATCATATATATGACAATTTAGATAAAATCAACCAATTCCTTGAAAGATAAAAACAAAAAATCACTCAAGAAGAAAATAGATGACCTGAAATAGTCCTATATCTATTGAATACATTGAATTCGTAGTAAAATAAAATAAAAACTTTCTCATAAATACAACTTCAGACCCAAATGATTTCACTGGCAAATTCTACCAAATGCTTGAGAAAGAAATAATACAAACTCTACACATTCTCTTCCAGAAAACAGAAGAGGAATACTTCCCAACTTGTTTTATGAGGCCAGCATTACTCTAATACCAAAACTAGACAAAGATATTACAAGAAAACTACAGACCCGTATCTCTCATGAACATGTAATACAAAAATTCTGGGCAAAATATTAGCAAATTGAGCTTGGAAATATATAAAAATGGTAACACATCACACCCAAATGGGGTTTATTCAGGAATGCAAAGGTATTTTAACATTTGAAAATCAATCAATGTAATTTATCATATTAATAGACTACAGAAGAAAATGTTCTTGTAATTCAGAATGTGCTAGATGATGTCTTGGTATAAGCCTTTAAAAATAAATTTTGTCTTAAACTTGATGAACACTTTTAATCTGACTACATAGGATTTCTTCAGCCCAGGAAATTTTTTTTTTTGTTTTTTACTTTGCTTTTGATAATTCCTTCTGTTTGACTTATTCGGATGTCTTTTGCAGGAATACCAGTTATCCATGTATTGGATGTCCTCTATTGTCTAAACACACATTCTCTGTTTCTTTGTTATTTCCCCTAAATTCTGGGATACCTTCTCAAGCTTGTGTTATTTACTGCTATATGACAAACCACCTCAAAACAAAATGGCTTAAAACAATAACCATGTATTATTATTTCTCAAGAATCTATAGGTCAGCTGGGTGGTTCTGCCCATCTGAGCTGGACTCTGCTAATAGCTTGGTTTGCTCATGTGTCTGTGGTTGGCGGGAGGGATGATAGCCATTGGGTGAGGCTATCTTTAGTGGGAATGGCTTGGTTCTGCCCCATGTGGTCACTCATCCTCCAGCAGGCTAGCCTAGGCACACACTCAGGGCGAAGGCAGAGGACAGGGTGAGGATTCAGAATGCTCAAGCACTTTTCTAGCTTCTATATGGGTCAAGTTTGCTGCTGTCTCTTTGTCAAGTCACGTGGCTGAGCCCAAAGTCAAAGTGGAAGGAACTCCAAAGGTTTAGGGTAAAGGGCATAGGCAGAGGGAGACTCTAAATTAGGATCATTAACGTGATCAGTCTACCATATGCTTCATTCGTATTACCTATTCAATTTTCTACACAATCAATTCTGGTCTATAGATTATATTTTGCTATTTTGTTTTTAGTTTCCATGTTTTCCCTTTTTATCTCATCCCTGACCCTTTTAATTCATTCTGATGCCTTTTCATCTTCCTCTATTTACTCTTTATGATTTTTCTGTTGTATTTCATATTGACCATACCTTCCTGTGTTCTGTTAAGGACAGCACAGTTTCTGAAAGTTTCTTCTGGTGTTTGGAATTCTCGAAGTCTTCAGTATGCTGCTCCCTTCTCTTTGTTGTGATATATGTTTATAGGCCTCATTTGATATCTTTTGAATGAATTCTAAGGCAACATTTATCAATATTTAGAGTATATGGGTTGCCTCTGGCCTCACTCTGTCTATTTGAGTGATGATAAAAAAATTCCATCACATGGACCTAGAGATGATCATACTAAATGAAGTAAGCCAGACAGACAAAGACAAATATCACATGATATCACTTATATGTGGAATCTAAAAAAAATAATGATACAAATGAACTTACTTACAAAACAAAAACAGACACACAGACATAGAAAATAAACTTATGGTTACCAAAGGGGAAAGGGGGTAGGGATAAATCAGGAGTTTGGAATTAACATATACACACTACTATATAAAACATAGATAAAGGACAAGGACCTACTGTATGGCACAGGGAATTATATTCAATATCTTGTAATAACCTATAATGGATAAGAATCTGAAAAAGAATAGATATATAGGTATGTATAACTGAATCACTTTGCTGTACACCTGAAACTAACACAACATTGTAAATCAACTATATTCTAATAAAAAAATTGTAGGAGCAAAAAAACCCAAAAACAAACAAAAAAGTCCCATCACAGATCCACCTCTGGAGACGAGGTGGTGAGTCCAGCTCTCAGTCCAAATCTAAGTTTGAGGCCAGTACTCACAAGTGTACTTAGTCTCCCTCTGCCTGATTCTGTAATATTCTAAACAAAGGAAATACAACTGGGGCTGCCCAGCTACCAGGATTCTTCCCAGCTACCCATGACAGAAATTCTGTACTTGTGAGGAATATTCTGCACCCCTTCCAGCTGCCACCCGAGAATTCCTGTCTCTTAATGTGTGTAGACAGATGACAAAGGGGTGTGGGTGGGCTGGAGGGGGGCAAGGTGATGGCAGCTGTGCTCTGGCGGTCTCAACCCCCCCCCCACAAAAAAAACCAAAAACAGTCCCAGCGTTATGGAGACAGCTTTCCCAGTTTTCTGGCCAGGTTACAAATGTAGCATGGCCATGCCCGTGACTGTCTTGCCTTTGGGTTTAGCCCCAGTACAAGGACAGCATGTCACACAATACTTAGGGACTTAGTCTGTAATGTTTGTCATAAGAATGAACAAATAAATGGACCCAAACCTCTGAGCTGTGAGTGAGGTGTAGGTTTTAAAGCATTTCCCACCGTTTTAAGGTAGTGTCTTTTGTAAATTAAGAGTGGCATGCCGTGAGAAAGTTTGGGTACATGTTTTCAACTCGCCTTCATTTGACTTATAATTAATTAGGAGTAAGTCCTTTGAGAATTCATTGATGTCCATCAGTCTTAGTTTCTGGTGAGGGTATGAACTTTTACCTTTACGGATATTTTAATAAAAGCTTGGGAGGTGATGCTTTCAAGAGCTACTTGTCAAATGTTACTTTAAACCAGATTTGGATGAGTAGAATTTTATTTTCAATAAGTAAAAAAAAAGAAAAAAATGCACATAATACAAAATTCAAAAAAATAAAAAGGGTATACATACCCTGAAACATATTAATCATATCCCAGACCTCCAACTACCTGGTTTCCCTCCCCAGAGTCAGGGAACTGACTCCTGTGAAATTATTTTACGTGTTTCCAGAGATATTCTATACATATGTGGGCATTGTATACACATATTTATACACACACATAGCCACGTACTAACCACTTTTTTCCTTTGTGATTTTCGTCTCTTAACAAATCTTAGAGATATTTCCATATATCAGTACATGTATAGATTTATTTATCTTTCAGCCTTTCTACTGAGATTTTTAAAGTAGATTTTAAATTTTCATCAAATAAATAGTTATACTTCATTTAAAAAGTCAAGTACCACAAAGGGGTTATTACAGATTACAATAGCTCTCCTTGTCACTAATTCCTAATCTTCCTAGAGAAAACCACGTTCAACTCTTTTCGTTATTTCTTCATGGATCTATTTCTCATATTTCTAAATATTATATAAAATATTCAAAATCTTGGATTGTGTTTTCCGTTTTAAACATTATCTATTATCTTTTCACCACTCCCACATTTAGATGAGATAAAAGGAGCTAGCGAATGAGTTGGAGGTCAGACCAGTAGAAGGAGAATCAAGAAAGTAATATTAGAAAAGCCAAGAGAAGTGTGGATTTCAGGACCAGGGGGCTCAATGGTGTCAAGGGCCCTAAAGCTGATAAGGAAGTGAGGACCAAGTAATGTCCACTCTATTTGGCTATCAAGTTGTTGACTTACACTTCCAGCTGTAACAGCTTCAAGAGGGCTAGTGATTGTTGTGAAATGAACAGAACTGTTTGAAAGTGGCAAAGGGAACTCATTCTGGGTTGTCTGGACAATGACCTGGGATGGGGAGAGAGGAGGGCACAGATGAGGACTGAGAGCTCGAATCCCTGAACCCAAGCTCAGCTTCTCACCGGATGTGTAGTTTCCTGGATATTTTATGAACCCCAGTCTCCCCAGGCTGGGCGTCCAGGGTTCCCAGATAACTCCTTAAACAGCAGGCACCCACACTGTCCTTACGCAACACAGTTTTCCCTCACTTGTCCTCAAAAGAAAGACAGATGGAGGGAGAGCGCCTCACCTGGGATGCAACCCCAATATATCTCTCTATGAGATGACGGAAGGATCAGGAAATCCATGTCTAACCTTCTCTTAATTATCCGTGGCCTACGTAAGTTTTCCCAACAACATGTATTTTTTAAATTTCTGCCATGTGATGTAACAGACGTCATCCTGAGCTCTGGTGCATGACCGAAAGAGACCCCGCGAGGACCCTGCCCAGCAGGACAGGACTTCTGGGGAAAGGACAGGAAGTCGGATTTCAGGAGGTTGAGCAGGAATAGGAAAGTAAGAATGTAGAGACAGGAAGTGAAGACTAATCATTCAGGAAGTCGGTGGATAATAGGATGGAGAGAATGGGAAAAACGGAAAGAGTAAGAATCTGAAAGATTCAGGAGAAAGTGAAATAAAAACCACGGGTTCCTTTGTCAAATTGCCTGTATGTCTGTTGAAGAAAATGCTTTGTGCGCTTGCTTTACAGTTCAGACCATCAGAACTCAAACCCATTCAGATTTAAGAATGGACTCTAGGGCCAGCATCAGGAGTGAGGACCTGGACCACCCGGATCCCAAATATGATTTGAAAAATCAGTTATTTAAGTCAGAGATAATGGGACTTCCCTGGTGGCGCAGTGGTTAAGAATCTGCCTGCCAATGCAGGGGACACGGGTTCGAACCCTGGTCCGGGAAGATCCCACATGCCGCAGAGCAACTAAGCCCGTGTGCCACAGCTACTGAAGCCCGCGCACCTAGAACCCGTGCTCCGCAGCAAAGAGAAGCCACCGCAATGAGAAGCCCGCGCACCGCAACGAAGAGTAGTCCCCGCTTGCTGCAACTAGAAAAGCCTGCGTGCAGCAACAAAGACCCAACGCAGCCAAAAATAAATAAATTAAATAAATAATTTTTTTTGAAAAGAGAGAATAAGAGCTCCTGTCACCTGGGCTGGCATTTGGGTGCTGCTCTTAGGAGCTGTGCATCAAGGGATGTATTCAGCATCTCTAAGCCTCAGTGTCCCTTCTGTAAAATGGGACAGAAGTATGTAAAAAGTGTCAACATAATATGCAATGCGTACTAGACTTTAATTAAGCTGAAAAAAAAATTAGAACTTTTATCAGACTAAAAAAACATACTGTAGGGACTTCCCTGCCGGTCCAGTGGTTAAGACTCCGGGCTTCCACTGCAGGGGGCACGGGTTCGATCCCTGGTCGGGGAACTAAGATCTCACATGCTCCGCGGTGAGGGCAAAAAAAAAAAAAAAAAAAAAAAAAATACTAAAAATCACGTTGTAAAGGGGCTACAAGGAAAGCAAACTGCCCCCCGCCCTCACTCCTCTGTACTTCCTGTCCTCCTACCACAGCCGTCACTTTTAGCCTCGTTCTATTGTTATTTATTCTAGGAGTTTACTCCCTATCAGTAAATTACACATCTACACCATTGTGTATCTATACCGCTACTGATTCATCAGCTTGAAATGTTATCTATTCAATTCCTGCTATAACAGTTAAGGATTTGGTGCCCTGACACCATTGCAGCTCTCACAGGACACTTCAGCCTCCATTTCTGGCTCCATCGAGATGGACTCTTTCTCCCCAATTCCCCATGTTGTGTTATGAATGTTAGTGACCAGGCTCTTCCTCTCCATCTCAACTTTGGGGGCTGAACCTTTATTTTAAAATATCAAAGGTGGTTACAAGCATAGCCTGCATTGTAATCCTAACACTCTTTTCTGCTGTTTGTCTATAAATCGATTCTAAATGTTAAAGATAATTAGCAGTATTGACATTATCATGACTGTCAAATAGTGTCTTTAAACACAATGCTTTCTCCCAAGCACCTGTGTCCCTCGGATACGAAGGTTCTAACATGGGATTCAAATAGGCCACATTGCAGTTTGCCTTGTATTTGGAAAATGTCTTTCTTATACTTTTTCTTATGAGTTTCTAATTACTCTTTCATTGTAAGAAGGAACAGATGCGTTAACATGATATGTCTTCTTGACCAGATCCCCACTCTTCCAGGTTCTTATATGTTATCCATTGCTTGGAAACGATTCCATTTTTCTTTTTGAAACTCCAGTTTTTTCGTGTGTAGACTGTGGTTTTCTCAAACAGCTTTTTGCTTTTCCTGGTGTCTCTGGTTACTTTCTTGGATCCAATACTTTTATTATATTGGGTTAGCCAAAAAGTTCCTCCGGGTTTTCCGTAAGATGTTACGAGCTTTTGGCCAACCCAATACCTTCGTTTATATTTTCTGAGTGAGTCCTTCTATTTGGTCTAAAGAAATGGCTGCACCATCTTTCTCCCTGGGTCCTCCCCTCCAGGACCCCATGCTCTGATCTGGACCTGATCGATTTCTGGGCCCACTACACGGCAACCATCAGTACTCCCCTGGCTCATAGGCACCGTAGCCTAGACCCTACTCCTCGTTTTACAAAAAAACTGGGTGGGAAGTAAATTTTCTTCAGCCTTGCCCATCTGAAAGGGCCATTATCCTGCCATCGCTCTGGTGGGACGAGTGTCTTATAAACCTCTTCCTTCCTGTTTGCTGTTCGGAGGCTTTTCGAATTTTTTAAATCTCTGGAGTTCTCAAACTTCACAGTGAGATTTCTAGGTATGGCTCTTTTTTCACTTATCCTTCTGGACATCCTGTAGTCTCTTTCTCTACAACCTCTGGAACTTATGACAGTTTTTCGGATAAACTCATTCCTTCTGTTTTCTTTGTTCTCTGCTTCTGGAAAACTTACTAGTTATAAGTCAGGCCTCCCAGATTAAGGCTCTATGCCTCTTAGTTTTTGGTTACGTTTTCTGTATGTTTGTCATTTTGGTTTACTTTCTGAGGGATTTCGGTTGAATTTCTAATTTCAAAAATCTTTCTCTTTTTCTTTCTAAGAGCTCTTTCTAATTTTCTGTTTCTTTTGCATGGATTCCTTTCCTTGTTTCATGAATATATTGTTTTACTCATATCTCTGTTGGTACTAATTGCAGTATTTAAAGTGTTATCTTCTGTTTCATTAATGAGTTCTATGTCTTCTAGGGACAGTTTTTCTTATTGTGTACTTGTTCTTTCTCTTCCACTTTGCAGGTCTGACTCAAATGTCTGATTAGCTTTGGGTATCTGCTTATATTTGGCAATGTGGAAATTCAAAGACTGACTGCGAGTACTGGGTACAGAGGTGGGAGTTTTCCTCTGGACACACTTTGCTTTAGACTTAGGCAGACAGGCGGGTGGAGGCCGTGCTCTGCAGAGAACCGGGAAGAGGGGAGTTTTACTTGGGTCACCATCAGTCTAGCCTCTTTAGTTCTCCCCAGAGAATTCTTCTGATGTTTTTAGAAAAGCTGTTTTTTCTTTGCTTGGGGTTTAAACGCCTGGCTATAAGGCATCATGCATAGAGAAATAGGGGAGAATTATGGGGGAGGAGTGATTGTCATGTGTAAGTCTCTAACCAGTCCCTGTGTTCACCCTCACTTCGTGCCCACCATGGGATCTGAAAGCTCTTCAGGGCTGTCTATAGGTCCACTGTCACCCCAGTGCCTGAAACGCAATCCCATAATCTGGGCTCCAGAGGGTCTGCTTCATCACTCAGCGCGATACACACTTTTTGTTTTACAGAAGTTTGTTAAACTCCCTTGTTTGTTGATGACACGTCTTCCTAGCCTCTTTATTGTTGAAGTTTTCAAGATATTATTTATTAGCATCTTAATGCAGAGTTTATAATTTTATGTACTCAGTCTACCATCTGAGACTGAAAACCTTCCATTTCCTTTAGTAATCAGGAAACAATTCCATTGTTAATACTACTCAGCCATAAAAAAGAACAAAATAACGCCACCTGCAGCAACATGGATGCAACTAGAGATTATCACACTAAGAGAAGTAAGTCAGAAAGAGAAGGACAAATATCATATGATATCGCTTGTATGTGGAATCTAAAATATGACACAAATGAACCTATCTATGAAACAGAAACGGAATCACAGACATAGAGAACAGACTGGTGGTTGCCAAGGGGGAGGGGGCTGGGGGAGGGATGGAGGGGGAGGTTGGGCTTAGCAGATGTAATCTATAATAGAGAGAATGGATAAACAACAAGGTCCGACTGTATAGCACAGAGAGCTATATTCAATGCTCTATGATAAACCATAATGGAAAAGAATATTAAAAAAAGAATGTAGACATGTGTGTAACTGAATCACTTTGCTGTACAGCAGTAACTACACAACATTGTAAATCAACTATACTTCTATAAAAAAAAAAAAAGAAAAAGAATTCCATTGTTGCTTCTCAGGAAGAAGTGGGAAGGATATTCTGAATTGCAGGCAATTTCAATGGCTAGAATGACTGCATGGAGGAAATTCATGGAAGATGAGAATGTTTCTCTTCTCCTGGTCCACAAGCAGCCCTGTAGGAGAGCAGGGCAGGCAGAACTACTGCCTTTCCACATGCCACTTTAGACATACTGGGTTTCTTTTCTCCCATACCTTTGTGGGACTGAATTTGGTACTAATATGTGCCTTAACGAATGCTTTTTATGTACCGTGTGTAAGACGCACATCATTTTATTTAATCTTAGCCACCTTACAAATTATATATTATTATCTTTATTTTATAGTTGACTAAAGGGATACTCAGTGAGATTACCTATTATATCCAGGTTGACACAGCTAATAAGAGGTAGACCTAGAATTTCAGCCACTACTGGTTCCCATACCTGCCCACTCTCCACTGTAGCAGGGAAAGCATATCGATGTGTAACAACTCATCTCCCCTTTCCCTCCACTTCCCCTCCCTACTCCTAAAGTCTGAGGCAGTGTAGTATAGTGCAAAGTCCTGACTCAGGAGCCAAAAAAGTTGGATTTGGGTTCTTGCCTCTGCCACCTTTGAAGAGATGTTACCTTAGGTCAATCCCTAGACTTTCCTGACCCTTACTTTCCTCATCTGTATAGAAAAATATAATAAAATCTGCTCTGTCACCACCACCGGATGCAGAAGGATCACACAAGAACCTGTATATTAAAAGGCTCTGCAGTAATCATAGCAACAGCTCACACCTGTATAGTCCTTTATAATTTTCAAAATGCAACAATATTGTGAAATAATCCCTACCTGTTTCACAGAGGAAAACTGTGGCTGAGAGCATTTGGGTATCATACAGCTCATACTCTGCAGAATCAGAACTGAAACCCAGGTTTTATTACTCCAGATTCTATTATTTTCCCACACTCTAATGCTGCCACCTTATTTGCAAGAAGATTCTTTAATTATTGGGCAATTAACAACAGAATTTCTTCACAGAGCTCAGTCATTTCAAATTCTATTCTTTCTATTCTTAATTTTATTTATATACTACTTTTCAGGAGCTCGCCTATTGCATTAAGTAGATAAAAATAAGTAAATCATGTCAATTATTTATTATTGATTTATTACTTTAATATAGCAAATCATACCACAAAGGCCAAAAAATATGAAGCAATTCTTTTTTTTTAAATAAATTTATTTATTTATTTTTGGCTGCGTTGGGTCTTTGTTGCTCTGAGCGGGCTTTCTCTAGTTGCGGTGAGAGGGGGCTACTCTTTGTTGTGGTGTGCAGGCTTCTCATTGCGGTGGTTTCTCTTGTGCACAGGCTCTAGGTGCACAGGCATCAGTAGTTGTGGCACACGGGCTCAGTAGTTGTGGCTCGCAGGCTCTAGAGTGCAGGCTTAGTAGTTGTGGTGTGCGGGCTTAGTTGCTCCGCAGCATGTGGGATCTTCCCGGACCGGGGTCTGAACCCGTGTCCCCTGCATTGGCAGGAAGATTCTTTACCACTGTGCCAGCAGGGAAACCCTGAAGCAATTCTTTAAAGGTGTTTAAGTTAAAACCAATAAGGAAATTGGGCCTGACATATCATAATCCCTGGTGCCACTGAATATCATTTCTAGTAGTTGGATGATATTTTCAATAAAATGAAGAGCTTGCCTGCATCCTAAGTATTTACTTTTTAAAAAAACATTCCAGCAGGTAACATAATGTTTACATGGCTCTTTGGCCTTAGAATACATCACTGCAGAAGGGGCATAAATCCTCCAACCAGCTCTCTGTGCAGTCCTGTTGCAGAAGACCACACAGACATTCTACCCAGAGGGCCCACTGGTCTAGATCGTGTCCAGGCCTCAATGCAGTCTCCTTGTGGATTAATGAGGAAAACAGCCAGCAAGCCTAGGACACAGGGTACAAAAGGAAAGACAGCAGATTGGGGCTGAGAGAAAGCAGGGAGAGAGGCAGAGGGAGAAAGCAAAGTCAGAAAACTAGACGCAAAGAAGAAAAAAGACTTTGTGTATCCTCGACATTGGCATTGCCCTGAGATGGTTAGGTGCACAGAAAGAGAAAAGGGTGCTAATTAATATTCAGGTGGCAGAAGCCAAAATGGACAGTTTCTAAGAGTAGAGGCAATTAACTGTCTGCAGACACAAAAAAGAAGCTAACCAGCCCTTCCTGACCGCCTACAGGTTGCACTGGTGAGTGGCATGGACTCTGTAGGTCTCATCACTGAAGAGAACCTGCTGGTGGCCAGGCCTGACTTTCCCACATGCCCTGGGGCCTGGGCTGCTTTGCCCACTGGCTGAGGTCACAGTGACATCAGTGATGAGCTGGCCCACTCAGCTCTTTTCCCAAGAGGAGCTAGGTTCAGCGTCAAGGTTTACGATTCCACTGCACCTCTATATAAAACAAATCCCACATTCATCTACCTTAAAAATCAGAATTTAGTTTGGAAAAATAGTAGATTAAGGAGGTACAACCTCATTGTAAAAAATGGTAAAAAATGTAAAACATATTTTGAAAAAAATTCACAATCCCATAAATTCAGAGTAGTTACATTCTTTAAAGAGTAATTTATGTATAACTAGGTTCTAAATTTTCATAATAGACTTATAAAAAGTAACTGTCTGAAACTGCCCCAAGGCTGCCAAGACCTCACCTTCCAGACAGGATTGGAGGATAATGACTGTTCTTAAAGCTCTATGTACTTTTTTTTGAAGTAATGCTTTTAATTTAGACTACAGAATTCTAAACAATATTCTGTACAATTAAAAAAATCATAGGGCTTCCCTGGTGGCGCAGTGGTTGAGAGTCCGCCTGCCGATGCAGGGGACGCGGGTTCGTGCCCCGGTCCGGGAAGATCCCACATGCCGCGGAGCGGCTGGGCCCGTGAGCCACGGCCGCTGAGCCTGCGTGTCCGGAGCCTGTGCTCCGCAACGGGAGAGGCCACAAGAGTGAGAGGCCCGCGTTCCGCAAAAAAAAAAAAAAAATTTAGAAGAAATCATAAACAAGCTGTTGCATGGGAAAAGAGAAACCTACGAATGTTAAATATGACATGCTCGATTCCAGATTCACTCCTGATTTTTAGTAAATGTACTCTGCATTCTTATGTAGTACTATTTCGCATTCTGCTTTACTCACTGTGTCATTTTACGTATCCATGCCCCTAACTCATTTTCTAAGCTGCCATTCCCCCACCCCACTCCGTTTTTAACTTCACACTCCATCAGGTTTGTCTGGCCATGTCCCTGGACTGCTTAGAATCTTCTCTTGGTTCTCCATTGTCTTTAAAATCAAAGCCAAACTCACAGAACACCTTCTGAGCTGGCTCTCTGCTTTGTCCCCCTCCCCCTGCACTGGATGCAGAGTATTAATGCAGACTTGACAAGCACTGCTGAGTTCTCTCCAGGATGGATACCCCGATTAGTACTCCCACGCCAGAGCTGACAGCCCACAGCCCCTGCCCACACCTGGCACTATCCATTTTGCTGATTTTGCTGGTCTAATTGGTATAAAATGTTTAGGGATGAGTGATGCTTAATGCTTATGGTTTCCTCCTCTGGTCATTGCTTGCTTACAAACGTTACCATCTTCACTTGGAGCACCCATCATTTTCTCCCTGAGTTGCCTTAGATCCTTTCAGTTTTAGATATTTCAAAAATCTTCTCAAGGGATTAATCTCCAAAATATATAAACAGCTCATGCAGCTCAATATCAAAAACACAAACAACCCAATCAAAAAATGGGCAGAAGAACTAAATAAATGTTTATCCAAAGAAGACATACAGATGGCCAACAAACACATGAAAAAATGCTCAACATCACTATTTATTAGAGAGATGCAAATCAAAACCACAATGAGGTATCACCTCACACCGGTCAGAATGGCCATCATCAAAAAGTCTACAAATAAATGCTGGAGAGGATGTGGAGAAAAGGGAACCCACACTGTTGGTGGGAATGTAAATCAATACAGCCACTATGGAGAACAGTATGGAGGTTCCTTAGAAGACTAAAAATAGAACTACCATTGTGACCCAAAAATCCCACTCCTGGGCATATACCCAGAGAAAACCATAATTCAAAAAGATACAAGCACCCCAATGTTCATTGCAGCACTATTTACAATAACCAGGACATGGAAGCAACCTAAATGTCCATTGACAGATGAATGGATAAAGAAGATGTGGTACATATATACAATGGAATATTACTCAGCCATATAAAAGAATGAAGTTGTGCCATTTGCAGACACATAGATGACCTAGAGACTGTTATACAGAGTGAAGTGTAAGTCAGAAAGAGAAAAACAAATATATTAATGCACATATGTGGAATCTAGGAAAATGGTATAGATGAACTTATTTGCAAAGTAGAAATAGAGAACAAACGTATGGATACCAAGTGGGGGAAGGGGGGGTGGGATGGACTGGGAGATTGGGATTGACATATATACACTACTATGTATAAAATAGATAACTAATGAGAATAGACTGTATAGCACAGGGAACGCTACTCAATGCTCTGTGGTGACTTAAATGGGAAGGAAATCCAAGGAAGAGGGGATATACGTATACGTGTGGCTGATTCACTTTGCTGTACAGCAGAAACTAACATTGTAAAGCAAGTATACTCCAATTTTTTAAAAAAAAATCTCCTCTTGGACCCGAAAAGACTTAATCCATAGTGTCCTTCACTGAAGAGATATTCCCAATTTTGATGAAAGTAAATTAACATATCTTTTGCTGGAGTCTGTTGTGCGTTTTAATACTCATTCTTCAAGATTATTCTACTATAATCTGCTCCATGAAACTAGTCATCACCTCCTCTAGGAGCTTGAAAGATGTTATTTATACTTCCTTTATTTTATCTGCTTTAAGGAATTTCTTGTGATGTTCTGTTTTGCTTTCTGAAGTCTGACCTCCTCAAGGGTAAGGACTGAGTGTTGTTCATCTCTGAATCCCCAGTGCATTCTGACTCATGGTAGTTCCATGTTGGTGGAATGAATAAATGACTCATGGTAGTGGCCGTGTCGTTATCTATGTGGAATTCCAGTAAGTCATTTCCTCTCGCCCCTACAATGCATTAGCAGAGAACCTTCCGCTCCCATGGTCTCTTTTGTCCACAGTTACTTGGAACTGGAACTCAGACAGAGCGAGTAAAAGACAGCATCAGATGCTGGCCCCGAGAGATCTCGAAGAGGGGCAGCCCTTCGGGGCATGTGTGCTGCTCTTCAAGGAGGGGAGGTTGTCTGCAGGGAGAAGAGAGCGGAAGTCCAAGGGGCCAAGGGAGGGAGATCAGGTTTTCCTTATTTTTTGCCAGGTTTTCTGCTTCTGATCCCTCATGAAGCTTTGGTCATAAGGTACCTCTCTATCCCTTTACTTCGAGAAAGCTCCAGTAAGTATCTCAAAGATACCTAGTCACATGTTTTCTACTTAGTAACAGAATAATTGCAACTTTCACATTTTTATTAGAGGTAATAGTAACTTACTCAATATTATGGCTAAGACATCTTTTTTATTTCAATATCTTTATTGGAGTATAATTGTTTTACAATGGTTAGTTTCTGCCGTATAACAAAGTGAATCAGCTATACGTATACATATATCCCCATATCTCCTCCCTCTTGCGTCTCTCTCCCATCGTCCCTATCCACCCGAAGTGAGAGAGTGGTAAGGCATCTTTTTATTCTTTTAATAGCCATACAAAAGTGAACTCACATTCAACTTGTCTTCCACTGATCTCTTTTTAACTGGTTACACTTTTTAGTCTTTAGTTGGGCACACCATGCTTATTGCATCCAAAATTTTTCACATGAAAGTGGAAAACTCAGATAGCAATTTGGTGTGTTGGTGGAAGGACCCAGTAAAAAGGTAGGAATCAATATCACTCATTTATTTGTGTGTTAATTCTATTTTATATGTTTTAAAAACATAATTAAACCTGAATCAGTCTTCTATGAGTTCACGTTTGTAGTAGTTCATACAGTAACTAGGTTGAGTGATTTTTTTTTTTTTTGGCCACGACTTGTGGCTTGTGGGGTCTTAGTTCCCCAACCAGGGGTTGAACCCGCACCCTCAGAAGTGAAAGCGCAGAGTCTTAACCATTGGACCGCCAGGGATTTCCCAGGCTGAGTGAATTAAAAAAATTTTTTAAAATTGAAATATAGTTGATTTACAATGTTTCTTGGTTTTTGTTTTTTTATAAATGTATTTATTTTAGTTTATTCATTTTTGGCTGCATTGGGTCTTCGTTGCTGCGCGGGCTTTCTGTAGTCGCGGCGAGTGGGGGCTACTCTTTGTTGCGGTGCGCGGTATCTCACTGCAGTGGCTGTTACTCCTTGTTGCGGAGCACAGGCTTTAGGCACACAGGCTTCAGTAGCTGTGGCTCACGGGCTCTAGAGCACAGGCTCAGTAGCTGTGGCACATGGGCTTAGTTGCTCCGCGGCATGTGGGATCTTCCCGGACCAGGGATTGAACCCGTGTCCCCCTGCACTGGCAGACAGATTCTTTTTTTTTTTTTTTTTTTATAAATTTATTTATTTATTTATTTAGAATGTATTGGGTCTTCATTTCTGTGTGAGGGCTTTCTCTAGTTGCGGCGAGCGGGGACCACTCTTCATCGCGGTGCGCGGGCCTCTCATTGTCGCGGCCTCTCGTGTTGCGGAACACAGGCTCCAGACGCGCAGGCTCAGTAGCTGTGGCTCACGGGCGCAGTTGCTCCGCGGCATGTGGGATCTTCCCAGACCAGGGCTCGAACCCGTGTCCCCTGCATTGGCAGGCAGACTCTCAACCACTGCGCCACCAGGGAAGCCCGGCAGACAGATTCTTAATCACTGCATCACCAGGGAAGCCCCATTTACAATGTTTTGTTAGTTTCAGGTGTACAGCAAAGTGATATATATGTATATGTGTATATTCTCTTCCATTATAGGTTATTACAAGGTATTGAATTTAGTTCCCTGTGCTATACAGTCAGTCCTTGTTGTCTATCTATTTTATATATAGTAGTGTGTATATGTTAATCCCCAACTCCTAATTTAGCTCTCCCCCCCGCCCCCTTTGGTGACATAAGATTGTTTTCTATGTCTTTGAGTCTGTTTCTGTTTTGTAAATACATTCATTTGGATCATCTTTTTAGATTCCACAAATAAGTGATATCATATGATACTTGTCTTTCTCTGTCACTTGTCTTTATACTTCTCTTAGTATGATCATCTCTAGGTCCACTGATGTTGCTAAAAATGGCATTTTTTCATTCTTTTTTATGGCTGAGTAATATTCCATTGGGGGGAATGAAAAAATATATATATACACATATACATATATATATCTTCTTTATTCCTCTGGTGATGGACACTTAGGTTGCTTACATGTCTTGGCTATTGTACTGAGTGAATTTTTTATTTAAAAAAAATGTTATTGTGTAATACAACACAGACACCAAAACCCACACTAAACAAATGTATAGCTTAATTAGTAATGATAAGGCAGATACACCCTTGTTATTACCACTCAGGTCAAGAAATAGAAACTCGCTCCCCCCACCCCATGTGCCCATCACAGTCACAACTCCCTTCAGGTTAAGTTTTAATTATACAAATGACAAAAGGATTAGGTAAGCAATTATGCAAATAATTTTGCAAAGAGAATGTTTACATATATCATATTAATTTTCAGCACTTAATTTAAAAATCTTACTTGCAGTAAAAAAATTTATCATAATATTGGAATAATCACTACTCTATATAGTTTATTGTGTGGTCTCTCTCCCTCTCTAGATAGGTAGGCAGATAGATAGATGGATAGATATGTATATAGCTTTAATATATTATCTTAGACCGAAGGACAGACATATATTTTGTTTTAATATCTTATCCTCACTACACCCCTTCCAGGGGTTTATTTAACAAACAATGAAGCTAAAGATCAAAGATAAAGAAATTTGCTCAAGGAATAAAGGTAGAATTGAAATCAAGCAGATCTAACCCCCTTTCCATGATATCCTGCTATGATAATTCTAAGTGGTTCTTATTTGTTCATTAAACAGGTTTGCCATAATCTATGCATGTTCTGTTACTGTATGTTACTGAAAGTAAGCAACTCCATTATTTTAAAAATTATATCATACAAATATTTCACTCCTGAGAATGGTCTTTTTTCTTGATTCATCCTAGCAACGCTTTACTTTATTTTTAGCATAAAATAAATAGGCTGGCTCAAAGCGAGCATACAACAATTCTTACGGAACACATATTGTCGGACTCGATGCTGAGCAGTTAACACTGGGAATTTCACTTAACCCTGAAAATAGTTCTTTGAGGTGGGAGTTATTATCCCCATGTTATAGGTAAGGACACAGAGCGAAGCCAGTAGAAAAAGAGCTGGGGTGGAAATCAGGTCTTTCTCGGGCCACAGCTCTCGCTGCTAGCCCCTCGGATGCACATCCGCCACACACACCTACTGACGTTGTGTTCACTGGGTCACTGGTTGTACCTGCACTGTAGGAGTCTTCTTCTTTTTTTAACTTGCATATTCTTGAGTAACTGAACTGAAACTGTAGCAGAAGGAGATACTAGAAAGAAGCAAATGAACCAACCCCACATCCTATATGTGCCCCTAAGCCTATGTCTCTTGGTTGTTTTCCTGATTTACAGCATGTCAGGACAAGTGCTTTGGAGGAAAAGCAAGACTTCATCCAGTCGTCAGTAGAAAACCTTGGTGGCTGCAGTTCCTGTGACTTACAAAAAGGATACACAGGAGAAGAGGTAGGGAAAGCTTTGTGTCATACTTATTAATTACTGTGGACATTTTAAAAAATATCAAAGAGTGTTATGACAGAGTGGCAATGAAAGAATAACTTTTTCAATATGAACTAGAGTTATTTTGAATTTAGTTTGTGCAGCAGCTTATGTAAACCTGCCTGTCACTGTGAAAGCCCTTGTCTTCTTTTGTTTTCAAAGTCATAACTTAAATGACAAACAAATATGTTAAGTGGCTTTTGTGAACTGGCTACAAGCTTTGCATGCCCGGACTTGTCTGGTACAAAGTATACAAAACAGACGTGTGATTTATAAACTATGGGGTAATCAAATGAATACAAAGAAAAGGAAAGAATCCTCTATATTTGAGTATTTGGGAATGATACTCTAAAAATACTGTAAGGAAAACTTGCTGCAATTTGCTTGACTTTTCTTTGATCTCCAACGGAGTTGAATAAGGTTGATAAATTAGGTGTGCTAATTTATTCCCCAGCAGTAACATCTGCATTATTTTCTACTGGAAACAATGCTTGAACCTCCAAACCATTCTGTTTCTATGAGAATCATAAGAAGCACAGAGTGACAAGGATCTCAAGAGACAACATAATTCTGGGGGGTTTTTTTGGTTTTTTTTTTTTTGCGGTACGCGGGCCTCTCACTGTTCTGGCCTCTCCCGTTGCGGAGCACAGGCCCCCGACACGCAGGCTCAGCGGCCACGGCTCACGGGCCTAGACGCTCCGTGGCATGTGGGATCTTCCTGGACCGGGGCACGAACCCATGTCCCCTGCATCGGCAGGCGGACTCTCAACCACTGCGCCACCAGGGAAGCCCTGGTTTTTAACATTGGGCCTCTCCCCTGATTTCTCTGTGCCCATATTTCCATCTGGAAAAAATGAAGATATTTTCATTACTTGAAGGATGAAACAGAGACCAAAGGGTTTTAGATGTCGTGAGATACCTAGCTGCGTGTTCACACGTGGCAGTTTTGTTTGATGCTTGATTCCTGGACTTTATACATTTTCATGAGCTGGCTGCTTTTCCTGGGACTGCAGAGAAAGCTGATGAATACACGCTGTAGTGGCCACAGGAGGCTTTAGGGACTCCATCCTTGTCTGATTCTGCTCTTTCAAGCTCTTAAACATAGACATTGATTACACAGTAAAAAAATATTTAACATCACCAAGGATCATTCCATTGCCTTCCCAGGGGATCAGGTGGTATATCATTTAGGATGTGAACATCCCTGGGCTAAAGGCAGTCTTATGTCCATTTAACAGGTGAACAAATTGAGGCCTGGTGAAGTTAGTGAGCTACGCTCAAATTCAAATACATACCACACAGACAGAAATAGGCTGGAACTCAGGTTTCAAATCCTGTGTTCTATTAACTAAACCATTACCTAGTTCATTTTGTATCTCTGTTGGTGCTTTCAAAATTGTCCTGAAACATACAGAAATGAAGAATTGTCTTTGATTGTATTAAATGTGGCTTGATACAAACTAAATCAAAATCAAATTATATTTTAAATTCTTAGGAGAAAGGGCCTCCCTGGTGGCGCAGTGGTTGAGAGTCCGCCTGCCGATGCAGGGGACACGGGTTCGTGCCCCGATCTGGGAAGATCCCACATGCCACAGAGTGGCTAGGACCGTGAGCCCTGGCCACTGAGCCTGCGCGTCCGGAGACTGTGCTCCGCAGTGGGAGAGGCCACAACAGTGACAGGCCCGCGTACCGCAAAAAAAAAAAAAATTCTTAGGAGAAAGATGAACTAGATCCTTCTGATTGGCCAAAAATCACAAGTTATAATAGAGTTCAAAAGGAAATGGGTTGTTTGGACCATGAAGTGGCTTCCCTCTATTCAGAACTGTTTCAAGCTAAATGTACCCTCAAATAGCTTGAAAAAGCAAACGTCAAGCGTCAGTCAAAGCTGTCACCTAGCAGAACAGTAAGTGTATGGTTAATACATTCAGCTCGAAGTTCTCCACAACAGTAATTAAGGACTAGTGTTTTTAAAAATCGTGTAACTCTTTTGAAGCATACTTGATTTGCTGGAGTCTTTTTTCCTTTTAATAAACAAACAAAGCATATATTCCACATATAAGTGACATCATATATTTGTCTTAGCCTGACTTACTTCACTTAGTATGATAATCTCTAGATCCATTAGATTTTACTTAAGAATTATAAATTGTGGGAGGTGGTGACTTAAGTAAATTCAAAATGTGATGCTGTGGTAATCTACTAAACCTGAATGTAACAACAGAGAAATTAATTTGTAAAAACCTGCACCTGACTACTCTTTCAAAAGATGGAATTGGTCCACTAAAGATTGTCTGAAAGCAACTGGCGCATCTGTAGATTACCTGCAATCCCTTCACAGCCCCAGGCCAGCTTTGTTCCCTTTGGAATTCAAAGAGTTTTGCATTTGCTGGTCTTTACCGTTAGGGTGAAAGAGTTTAAGAAATCACAAACCAATTAAAATACTGGTGTAGCAAAACGAATTTGGAAAGGCAAATGTGTAACCACACACACAAAAAAGTTTAATGTTTTGGGATTGTTTGCTTCTTTTTGCTTCTTTCCATGCGACCATTTTCATTGGTATGATGAAATGAGATTTAACTACCAATGTTTTCTGAAGAATAATTATATATATATTTAAAATTGTAACACCTTAAAAATATATAGTATACTTACTGTGCTCTGGGATATTTTAAGGAAAATAAATCCATCCTTTTTTTTTTTTTTTTTTGCTTTTGGGAGGGTATTAACATGATACAGCTCACATGGTGGAGAAGTGAGGTCTCCTGCCATCAGCATGTGAGGGAGCCACCTTGGAAGCAGCCCTTCCAGCCTTCGGCTGAAGGTGACCCCACCTGAAGGCTGACACACTCACTGCTACCTCGAGAGACCCTGAGCCACCCAGAGACCCTGTTCTCAAATTCTTCAACCGTGAGAAAATAAATGTTTGTTATTGTAAGGCACTAAAAAAATAAAATAAAATAAACTACTATATGTTGTTGGAGTTTAATCACTGTCACAAAGTATACAGGACTTCTAGCAAGGGCTGCAAGGATGGTAGAAACACTATTACTCTCTTGCACTGGGAAAAACTAGAAAACTATTAAGACAGCTTTATTCCGTAGGCATGGCTGCCTTCTTGGATGATTTAATTAAGTGATTATTTGTTAAACACCTAGAATTTTTTAAGTATCCACTGTAGTGGATAAAGAAAAAACTTGACAGCAAGCTATATGTTTGTCGGAAACTGCCTTTTTATATACCTGCCTTCGTACCTCTCTCTGTTTGCCCCTGGAGACATTTCTTCCCATTTAATCTTTACATTTCTCAGTATTGCAGAAGTTCAGGACTGGAAGAGTCAATCCCGTTGTTCTCTTTTCCTCATTTGTAAAATGGTAACCAAAAGCTCACATCTCTTCCTACCTCACTGGGATGAGACAGAGCTGACTGTTTTAACAGATACAAAACTGTAGAATCACTCTCTTTATTTAGGGATTCCAATGCATTTAATCATTTTGGTGGGGAAGAGGTGACATTCTCATTGCTAGAGTTTGAACTAAGATGATGGAGAAGGGCAGAATTGGATGTGGTAGCCGAATGAATAGGTGGAGTTTAGTTAATTGCTTACATAATTGCTTACGTAAAGGCTCTCTTATGCCTAAAAATTAAACTTCTCTGTAATGTCTGAAAACTTCATTCCTTTCCAGCTGAAGGCTCTCTCTGTTAAAATGCAGAACAAACACCCTGTTTTAACAGTCATTTATACTTTCGTGGAAGTGTGTTTTAGATTCTTTCTTGGAATAGATTTTGATAGACAGAAGGATATTGGAAACTGTGTGAACAAGTAAAGAAGAAAGAAGTACAATGTTGTCCAAGACACCTTCAGACACACTGCCTGTTTTTCAGTTTTGCCAATGATTGGTGTGATACAAAAAATAGATTCTGGTTGACTAAGAAATTGACTGACAAATACTTTTTCTATAACTTAAAAAAGGAATTTCAAGCTTATAGAAGGTTAAAATAGTACAAAAAGTCCTATATACTCTTTATTCCCACTTGATAAGAGCCCCTACTTGCTCATCATTGTCTTTCCCCAACTGGTCATTCATTATGCCTAGACTTTGCTTAGATTTGAGTTTCCAGCTGCTATCACTTCTCTTTTTTTTTTCCCCCAAAGAACTTCCTTTAGTATTTCTTTTACAGAAGACCTGCTGATGATAGCGCCTTTCAATTGTCATTTACCTGAAAGTATTTCATTTATCTAAACATATTTGTACCAGCTACTTTGAAGTCCTTGTCTGATAATTCAACATCTGGGTCATCTTGGAGTCGGTTTACATTGACTGTTCTTTCTCTTGATGGACCACGTTGTCCCATTTCTTCTCTTGACTGTGGATCACATTTTCCTGCTCTTCTCATTCCTGTAATTTTTGATTGTATGTTGGGCATTGTGGATGATACAGTGTTAGAGACTCTAGATTCTTTTATCTTCCTCTGAAAAGTGTTGAGTTTTGTTCTAGCAGGTAATTAATTTGGCAGGATTCAAATTGTATCTCCAATGGTAGGCAACAGCTGAATACCCTGCTTAGTTCTTTCAGCCTTTCAGCTGTTTGTTTTCTGCCAGTCTCCTTAGGGTCTCTCACGTAGATTCGTAATTCAGGGATCAGCCAAGGACTTGGCAGAATTTACATATATATTTTGGGGTGCCCCCTTCTGGGGTTCACTTCTTTCTGTGATGTCCCCCTTCACTTTTCAGTCTAGAAGCTCTGAATACTGCCCTGTTCCTCAAACCAATTTCACTGTAGCTTTCTCCTTGAGTTCTAGCTATTCTCAACTGGTGGACTAAGAAATACCTTCAGGCAAGAAACCCATATAAACACAAATCTCAGCCAGTGCCGTTCCTTCTTTCAAGCGTCATCTTCTTCCTGGTTTGTCTGCTTATGGTTTCCTTCAGAGAGTTGTTTTTATGTTTTGTCCTGAACTCATTATCTGTAAGAGAGTTAGTCTGACACAATTATTCCTCCATTACCAGAGACAGAACCTACAAACACTTTTTTAAAATATAAAAAATAACCATCAATTCTGTAAATTGTTGCCAATAAATTAATTATTTCAGCAACTACCTACCAAGTATTACTTTGGGCTAGTTACTGTTCTAGTACTGGGCGCTAGAAAGCATTTCAGATATAAGATTTATATTAGCTTGTAGTCAACTTAAATGGGCCTTTTTTTAAAACCTCAAGATAAAGTGTTATTCAGAGGCACTTGCAATCCCTTCCCCCCAAAATGAATATAAAAAACATACATTAACTTGTTATGTCATAAATACTTTACATTTATGTGGTGCATTTTTTTTTCAGATATCTGAGGCCAAAGGCATTTGCAGTTGAGTTTAATAACATCAATATTGGTTGCAGTTAAAAAGCCCCAACTTTCTTCAGCTAGCTTGCAATTTGTCAAAATATTTTTTTCATACAAATCCCTGGGATGGAGCCACTCTCTTGCAACAGTGACACCTCTGTCATTTCTTGATTTGGAAAAGAAGAAACTTTGGAACTAGAAACATCAAAAATAAAAGACGTGAAAAGCACAGTGGTCCTTCAGTATCAAATTTGGTGCTGAACGCCTACCAATAACCCCAGACAGTGATTGGCTTCCCCTTTGACTTATCACCTTGCTACCTCGGGTGTGGAATGCTGCATAAATGGCTTTAGCTTTTCACTCTATCTAAATAAAATAAAGGTCAGCATAGACTCCAGTGCTAAAGGTCACTCATTTATTTTGGGGCGAGAGATCCAGGATAGAAGAAAGACGACCTGCTGCTGGAAGTTTCCATGTTCTTCCACCTCCTTAGTTCTTGGCTTATTCATCATCCCCACTCTTAAATCCTCAGTCAAGACCTGTCTTGCCCAAAGAGACTGACAGGAGGCTGAAGAGGGACAAAAAGACGGGTGGGAAATGTTTCTTGCTTTGTAGTTTTGTGTGAGTCTGGCTCTGGATTTATTAGGGTGTCAAGTGGGAAACAGTTTAAGACTAAGCTCCAGTTCCTCTTCTATGAGCCTCACTATTTTGCATACAGGTTGGATATAAGCCAGGTGTCCTTTTTAATTCCAGTTCTCCAGCACCTATTCCTATTCTGTCATTAGAATCAAATAGCCTATAGAGGATGACATATGGCTAGCCCAGTTTGTCCTCCGTAACTGTGTGTTGAACGAATCAGCTGGCTCCCTGTAATATGCTTTGGTCCCTTCTCTCTCTCTTTTATTAAAAAATAAAATTCATTTATTTATTTATTTATTGGCTGTGTTGGGTCTTCGTTGCTGTGCGCAGGCTTTCTCGAGTTGTGGCGAGCGGGGGCTACTCTTCGTGGTGATACGCGGGCTTCTCATTGCGGCGGCTTCTCTTGTTGCAGAGCACAGGCTCTAGGCGCGTGGGCTTCAGTAGTTGTGGCACACGGGCTCAGGAGTTGTGGCTCATGGGCTCTAGAGCGCAGACTCGGTAGTTGTGGTGCATGGGCTTAGTTGCTCCGCAGCATGTGGGATCTTTCCGGACCAGGGCTCGAACCCGTGTCCCCTGCATTGGCAGGCGGATTCTTAATCACTGTGCCATCAGGGAATCCCCCTTCTCCCTTTAATTATATTTTCTAAGATACATTTATTCTTTATAAAAATTTTTATTTTATATTGGAGTATAGTTGATTTACTATGTTGTATTAGTTTCAGGTGTACAGCAAAGCGGTTCAGTTTTACATATACATATATCCATTCTTTTTCAGATTCTTTTCCCACATAAGTTATTACAGAATATGGAGTAGAGTTCCCTGTGCGATACAGTAGGTCCTTGTTGGTTATCTATTTCATATATAGTAGTGTGTATATGTTAAACCCAAACTCCTAACTTATCCTTCCCCCACCCCTTTCCCCTTTGGTAACCGTGTTTGTTTTGTAAATAAGTTCACTTGTATCATTTTTTTAGATTCCACATATAAGTGATATATGAAATTTGTTGATTATTTTATATATAGTACTAAGATACATTTATTCTTAATATCTGAAATTATTTTTATTACCATTTTCTCTCTTATTTTTACTCAATACTTAAATATATTTCCGACAGTACAGCAATTTCACCCTAAACTCTGCATCTCGTTTTCCGCTGAATCCTATCAGGAGCTCCACCTGAAATGGTGTGGGGTCATTAGCAAGCATCTGTGCCCCTTGGAGCAGTGGGCTGGGCCCAGCTGTGCACCCAGGGAGGCTGCCCCTCCATGCTTACCGCAGAGCATCTTATGCAGTTAAAGAGAGAAATGAGGAAACAGAGAACACAAGTGTTACTGACCTGTTTATTAGTCATGCCTTTTTTCTTCCAAAGAAAATAGTTCCATCAAACCCTTGGTGGATTCAGGGGCAGAAGCAGGACAATAACTGGTGTCCCTTTGAAGTGTGGCTGCAGGGCATCCCCTGCTTTCCAGCTCAGCTGTGGAAGCAGAGAAGAAACTTCAAAGGCGGACTTGCTGTTGATCCTGCTGGTGGAGGCGTGACTCCCATCAGCGGGCTTCAGAGAAGAAATGAGGAATCTTCCTCTCTCACTTGCCAGAGTTCCACTCTCACCAAATGATCTGTGAGGTTTTAGTCGTGACTGTCTCTGTCCAGTGGATGCAAATAAAAACCATCACAGTCCATTTCGTTGTGACTGATGTTTATTCAGGTACACTGTACAAATCAGCTGAGAGCCAGTTTTCGTACTTTGTCTAGATTTGTGCCACACATCAGGGACAGCAGGTAAACCGCCCCCGTTCCTGATTACATGAGAGCAAAGCAAAGTTTAAGAAGATTGTCCCCTTGCTGCTCTGCTATCCCCACGCCGTAATTGTAACTGTTTACAATCCTTCAGTCCGAGTATTCATTCTACATACAGGCGGTACGTTCAAACTCATCTGTGAGTTAAGAAATAATTATTCCATTTGGTCAACAATTCACCTTGTACAATATATATATATATTTGAAAAGATTTAAATTTTAAAAGTAAATGCAATTTCCCTGAAATGATTTTATTTGGTCTAAACCTTTTCATTTATATTCTTTACTTCATAATTATAAAGGAAAAGGCAATAATGCTTGAAATATTAACTCTAACTCTTAAAATTATAGTTTTGATTCAAAAACTAATTTATGGACAGTTACATGGACAGTTGAACTTCCCTGCCACTATCCCCAACCGGCTTTTATTTAAATAAATATGAAAAACTGGGTGAAAACATTTCAATGTACAGTACAAAATGGTACAAGATATGAGAGTCTGCAGGGAAGCTTATTATGCTAAAAAAGCCTAAGAAACCATACAGTTACATTAAAGACTGATGGTCACATGACCCCAAAGCAAGCCGCTGACACCAGTCAGAGGTGCCCATGTATTCCGCAGTATAGCCCCAGCACGGCCGAAAGAAGACTCTTCTGGTGGAAGAAACTCCTGGGAATACAATTAAGGGGAACAAACTCCAGTCACAGAAAACTTCTACAGTTAGCAGGGGGGTGCGCATCACAATTTCACAACGCAGAAAAGACAGTTTACTGTGCAAATTCTGAAGTAGCAAAAACGGTTAATTCGGTTAGAGGTAACAACAGCCATAAGAACATACGTTAGTCTGTTATCCTTATTATATTTATCCCAGAACACAGTCGAAGAGGAAGTTATTCCAATGATTAGATTTTTATTTTTTAAGTTGGCAAAGAAGTTCCAAAGTGGCATCAGCTCCAGACTCGTGCTTCCAAAGATGTGTTTTTATTTCCTGACTGTCTCCTGAAGGGATCAAAGTCTTCACAAGGTACAGTCACCATCTCTGGTGATAGTCTATCTTCCTAGGTACGTGCAGACTCTCTGTGTTCAGGCCTTTTGAGGAATTTCTGATTTGTGGAACAAATGATTTGGAGATGAGGTTTAAAAAAGTGAAACAAAACACACCAAAAAATTGGGGAAAAGTCACAAATAAAATGATTTTATGGAGACAGAAGTTTAAAAAAATTGCTGCTCATGACTTGGCAGCGCGAGGAGACTGCACTCTTGAACAACGATCATTCCTGCTGCTCATTTTCTGAGATTTCATTCCAATGAGAGCTGCACGCTGTCAGCCTGGCTCTGTGGCTGCTGATAATCATACTTTCTGGCTATTGAAAAACAAACAAAACAATAAGCAAGAAAAAAGGAGATATGATTAATAAAATCGCAAAATAATTATGAGCTCACATCATTAAATCACAGTCAAGTCATGATTCTCAGTAAAGAATTAGCTTAGAATTAAACAATTTTTTATTCATTAGAGGAAATTTATTATACTTCATGATCCTCTAATTTCTCAGCAGTGCTGATATCCATTTTCAGATGTTTATTATTGTCTTGTACATCAGGATTATTCAGAGCATTGAAATATAGGGTAAACACTAATTAAGCTACTAAACTTAAATTAACATTTTGTAATGTCCTTTCTTATTTCCCATCTCCACCTCAAGATAAGTTAATAATAATGCTTTTGTCCACATCATAAGGAATTTGACTATATTTTAAATGAGAAGCCTAAGAGATTTACTGAACATTGTCATTAATATAAACTAGAAGAAAAAACAGACTTGCAATTCTGTGTTCTTTTTGTGCTTCTGAGAAATATTTATTGAAGGTCTTAAACTGAAACTAGAGAGAGTGCAGGGCTAAAGTCTTTGCAAATGTCGTTCACTGCTTGGCTTTCAAACTTTCAGTCTCTTCATTAAGTTTTTTACCAGCCAAGGAAGAAATACTGTTTGTTTATATACTCAGGGTGGATCCAGATTATTGTGGCTGAAAGCTTTACAATTTTGGGAGTCCTCTTTAAGGAAAAGAATTTTGTTTGCTATTTCCTCTTGAACTTCCAGACTAAGTCAGGACTAGACATGCCATCATCAGCACTAAGAATGATGCAATGTGATGGGACTCTTTATTTTTTAAATAAATTTATTTATTTATTTATTTACTTATGGCTGCATTGGGTCTTCGTTGTTGGGTCTTAGTTGCTGGGCATGGGCTTTCTCTAGTTGCGGCGAGTGGGGGCTACTCTTCATTGCAATGCGCTGCCTTTTCACTGCGGTAGCTTCTCCTGTTTTTGGCTGTGTTGGGTCTTCGTTGCTGCACAGGCTTTCTCTAGTTGCAGCGAGTGGGGGCTACTCTTCGTTGCGGTGCACAGGCTTCTCATTGCAGTGGCATCTCTTGTTGTGGAGCACAGGCTCTAGGCGCGCGGGCTTCAGTAGTTGTGACACGTGGGCTCAGTGGTTGTGGCTCACGGGCTCCAGAGCGCAGGCTCGGTAGCTGTGGCACACGGGCTTAGTTGCTCCGCGGCATGTGGGATCTTCCCGGACCAGGGCTCAAACCCATGTCCCCTGCATTGGCAGGCAGATTCTTAACCACTGCACCACCAGGGAAGCCCCCCCCACCCCCCACCGCAGGCGGATTCTTAACCACTGTGTCACGAGGGAAGTCCCTGTGATGGGCCTCTTTAAATGTGCAAATACTCACTATTTACAAGAACAATGGTTTCCAAAGATGTCCACATCCTAATCCCCATAATCTGTGAATATGTTACCTTCTGGGGCAGAAGGGACTTTAAAGATGTTTTTAAGGTAAGGACCTTGAGAAGGGGGATTACCCTGGATTATCTGGCCCAACCTGATCATAGGGGCCCTGAAAATCAGAGAACCTTTCCTGGCAGAGTTGAGAGAGAGAGGGAACTATAAAAATGGAAGAACGGTCAGAAAGATGCAGTGCTACTGGCTTTGAGGATGGGCGAATGAAGCCACAAAGCAAGCAGCATGGGTGGTTTCTAGAAGCTGGAAAAAGCAAAGAAACAGCTTCTCCTTTAGAGCATCCAGAAAGAAACAGCAGAACTCTGCCAACACCTTGATTTTAGTCAGTGAATCTGCTGTAGGACTTTTAATCTCTAATTGTAAGATCTGTGTTGTGTTAAGCCACTGAATTTGTGATAATACAGCAGCAACAGAAAACTACCATGCCTTACAAACACAGGTGTCCTGATAAATTTCATTTTATGCCATTCTCATCAAAGAAGAAAAAGAGCTGTACACTGGCTTTATAATTGTATATGCTATACTACTGAATATTTTTTGATAGGATCTAACTTCTGATTTTTGTTTGTTTGTTTTTTGTATTTGGCTGTGCCTCCAGCCATGTGGGATCTTAGTTCCCTGACCAGGGATCGAACCTGGGCCTCTGCAGTGAAAACACCGAATCCTAACTGCTAGGCCACCAGGGAACACCTACAAACTTCTGTTTTGACTAGGCATCAATGAAAACCTAACTCTTTACTTATAATTTTCTATACAGAGCTTCTGGTTCCCTGTTTTTGTTTTTTAAATACTTAAATTTCCTTAAGGATATATTTTTTTGAAGTGAAATACAAAAACATAAACTTGCCATTTTAACCATTTTTAAGTGTACAGTTCAGGGACATTAACTACATTCACACTGTTGTGCTGCCACCACCACCACGCTTCTTTTGATCACCCCACACTGACCTTTGTCCTCATTCCACAGTAACTCCCCACTCCCTCCCCCACTCCTAGTGACGATTCTGCTTTCTGTCTCTGTGAATTTGCTACACAGAAGAGAAATCACACAATATTTGTTCTTTTGTGACTGGCTTCTTTCACTTCACAATAAAAATAATTACAAAGCATGTCTTCAAGGTGCATCCACGTTGTAGCATGTGTCAGAACTTCCTTCCTCTTGGGACTTCCCTGGTGGCGCAGTGGTTAAAAATCCGCCTGCCAATGCAGGGGACATGGGTTTGAGCTCTGGTCCAGGAAGACCCCACATGCCGCAGAGCAACTAAGCCCGTGTGCCACAACTACTGAGCCTGCGCTCTAGAGCCTGCGAGCCACAACTACTGAGCCCACGTGCTGCAACTACTGAGCCCGTGCTCCACGACAAGAGAAGCCATTGCAATGAGAAGCCTGCGCACCACAACGAAGAGTAGCCCCCACTCACTGAAACTAGAGAAAGCCCGTGTGCAGCAAAGAAAACTCAATGCAACCAAAAAAAAAAAAAGAATTTCCTTCCTCTTAAAGGCTGAATAACATCCTATTCATGTATAGACCACATTCTGTGGATCCATCAGTCAAGGACACTTGGGTTGTTTCCATCTTTTGGCTACTGTGAATAATGCTACTCTGTAACATTCAGTTTTACTTCTTATTCTGAACTAGTAAAACATGAATGCAAAAGGGACAAAAGAGGAAACAGGGAAGGTGTACCTTCCTCCCACCTGATTAGTCCTGCAGTTCCTTTCCCCAAAGGAACTGCTGTTACTACTTCTCAGGATAAAATTTATGCTGAAGAAATTTCTAGAGGTTCTACTTGTGTAAATATATATATATATGGTTTTTCTACTTTTCACCTGAAATTCCAGCCCACCCGAGACACATAGCAGTAACATCTTGCTGATCACTCTTTCTTGCTTCTTTCTATGCGAGCACGCAAACACACAGACATCTATCTTTCTTTTAAAAATATCCACTCTTTTCCCTCGAGTCCCACAGTGTTCCCATCAAGGTAATGAATGTTAATAATCTGATGTGTATCTTTCCAAGCCTTCCTCCAGACTTGTGTAATTATACAGAACATTTTTAGAAACAACCCAATCAAAAAATGGGCAGATGATCTAAATAGACATTTCTCCAATGAAGACATACAGGCACGTGAAAAGATGCTCAACATTTTTATTAGAGAAATGCAAATCAAAACTACAATGAGGTATCATCTCACACCGGTCAGAATGGCCATCATCAGAAAGTCTATAAATAATAAATGCTGGAGAGGGTGTGAAGAAAAGGGAACCCTCCTACACTGTTGGTGGGAAGGTAAATTGATACAGCCACTATGGAAAACAGTATGGAGGTTCCTTAAAAAATTAAAAATAGAGTTACCATATGATCCAGCAATCACACCCCTGGGCATATATCCAGAGAAAACTAAAATTTGAAAAGATACATGCACCCCAATGTTCATTACAGTGCTGTTTACAATAGCCAAGACATGGAAACAACCTAAATGTCCATATACAGATGACTGGATAAAGAAGAGGAGGGGTGTGTGTGTATATATATATATATATATATATATATACACACACACAATGAAATATTACTCAGCCATAAGAAAGAATGAAATAATGCCATTTGCAGCAACATGGATGGACCTAGAGATCGTTGTACTAAGTGAAGTAAGTCAGACAGAGAAAGACAAATACCATGTATCACTTACATGTGGAATCTTAAAAAAAAAAAAGATACAAACGAACTTACTTACAAAACGGAAATAGACCCACAGACATAGAGGACAGACTTGTGGCTGCCAACGGGGAAAGGAGTTGGGGAGGAATGAATTGGGAGGTTGGGATTAACATATGTGTACTACTGTATATAAAGTGGATCACCAACGAGGACCTACTGTATAGCACGGGGAACCATACTCAATATTCTGTGGTGACCTATAGGGAAAAGAATCTGAAAAATAACATACATATACATATATATATATATATATATATATATATATATATATATATCTATCTGAATCACTGTGTTGTATACCTGAAACTAATACAACATTGTAAATCAACTATACTTCAATAAAAACAAAATTCTATACTACATTTTTATTACACGTAGATAGGGATGTTTTGGTCATTTGATTTTAAAGGAGCAGTACCCTAGCATATATATAATTACATCTTGCCTTTTCTCATTTAATGATACACCATGGAAACCACACCTCATTTTTTTAAATGGTGGCATCAAAGGCTGTGGCTTGGATGTACAATTCATCCTGGCTCCTTGCCCTTTAACCTTTGTTTCTTCTCCACCACTTACTCACAGGGTTTAGTACCACAGGACATGTTAATAACCTCTGGCCTGGAAGCCGTTCCTATACTGCTATGGCTGCAGCACATAGTAATTTAATTGTCAAGAAGTGACTGCAAACTCTATAAACACAAAATTTCAAACCTGAACTAAAGTAGGTTCAACTCAACGTCCCCTCAGCCAGATCCCCCAAATGCTCTTGGCCACCTCAACGCCACTGCACATGAGGGAAGTGCAAAGGAGGGAAATTAGAGAAGGATGAGACAGGAGCCTCACCGACTGTTAAGGCATCTAATTTCTGCCAAATTTTCAAAACGTGAAACACGTTGCTAGGGCTCTTCTCAGGGTCTTGGAAGGGCCCCAAATAAGTGAAGTGTCCTGAAACACTAACTTCATGCAAACCGGGTTTGCTGATACTGTGTTGAGCATCTAAAAAAGGCCCTACGTTTTCATTACCAGCTATTTCTTTCTTAAAAAAAAAATTTTTTTTAATTGAAGTATAGTTGATTTACAATGTTGTGTTAGTTTCTGGTGTACAGCAAAGTGATTCAGATATACATACATATATTCTTATTCATATTCTTTTCCATTATGGTTTATTACAGGATATTGAATATAGTTCCCTGTGTCATTATCAGCTATTTCTGATAACCTTTGCCAACGAGACTCAACCCCAAAGAGTCTATTTTAAATATGCTTACGTACGTAATTAAGCACAGAATACTTACAAATGGAGTACATTTCCAGTTGCTGTCTTAACCGAATTTTGCTTATTGTGTCATAAAAGTTGGGCTCTGACAGAGTGTCTGTTGGAGGTGGCACGCTGAATATCCTCATAATTCTCCTTTTATTTCTAAAACACAAAACCAATGCAGAAAAGAGATTTGTATTCATAGCTGTAGGACTGTAACATTCAAACGATCGTAGTAACCAGAAGCTGCATTAAAAGGACGTAAGTGGCCCTGAGTCCATCTTCTATTTTGTCCCCGTGAGATGCTTCCTGGGCTCAAGTATTCTTTCTTTCACTAGAAGTATGAAGCTGTACATGTACAGTCACAGGGTTATAAGAAAGAAAAGGCAGTAGCTGAACATGCCCACTTCATACAACAAAGCGTCTCCCCTCAATCCCCACAAAAAAAGCCCTGTTGTATGGAAAAATGCTCAGACAAAAAACGTATGACTATTTTTCCCCTCCCTCTCATGTCACGCAAATAAAACTAAGTTATTGCAGGCAGAGAATAAACAGAATGTGAGCAGACCTTAATTTTGAAAAACAATGAATAAACGATTTCTTAAATAGAGTAGCATGGCCTTAGTGGGGTCATATAGTTAAAATTAACAACAGCCTGTCTCTGCCTTTAAAACATTGGGGTGGGGAGGAGACGGTGGCTATTTTTAGGGGAAGGCTGTTACCTGCCAGCGGCTCCCCCATGCTCTGTGGAGGCCTCCTCTCGCCTGCCCCCCCCACCCCCCCGGCCCCGCTCCCCCGAGAGTCCAGGCGGCCAGCTGGCCAGCAGCTCAGGAGTCTCAGGGTCGGGAAGGGCGAGCCTGCAGGTCCCGTGGCAAGTGTGGGTCTGAACTTCTCCCCGGGCAGAGCATCAATTATTCTTGGTTGACTAATTATCCTGAACTGTCTAATGCCTTTGACCTTGGTAGAGGACGCCACCGAGCACATGGCTATGGGCAGCAGCAGCTCAATCCAACTACTGCTGTTTTTCCTCTTCAAATCACGCCCCTCACCGTGCATTTGTTTTTAACTGTACTTGAAGGAAAGGAGCCAGGGAGTGTGGAAAAGAACAGCTGAATTACGCTACAGCATCTGGAATCACAGCAAGAAATATTTATTGAGGATTTACACCATGTGGCACATCAGGGACACAAAGGTTAAATAAAAGTCCTTGTTCTCAGGGGACTGAGTTTTGGGGGACGGACAGAGAAGTAATTGGATCATACCAATATTATGCACAAGAAACAGAAGAGAAGGCTTGAAATTTGCGAAGACAGAATTGCTAACACATAGGAGTTAGAGTTTGTGCATTTCAGGGACATTGGCCCAAAATATGTGCTCATCCAAGGGTGACAGTGAAGCCGGCTGAATGAGAAAACTGAGCTGTATCAGAAATGATAGAATAGGGGTATAGAGCATCTGGTCTGGGTGCCAAGAGCTGCACTTAAATCCCCATCTCTCAGAGCAACTGGGTTTTCCAAGCCAAATCCTGGTGTCCGGTAATGTGAGGGCTGACCCGACTAGACAGTGATTTCATAGCAGGAACAAAAATGCTGATGAAATTATTTTTGTGCATTTAACTTAGATCAAACAAACAAACCTACAAAACTTATAAATGGCTGGGTTCTTACCAACCCTGAGAATCTAAAGCCTTTACCTCTTGGCATACATGAAGAGCCCAAAGCTGACAAGGATCACTACCAGGTACACGTTGGTGGCTTCATTCCAGGCCTCGTGAACGCTGTAATCGATAGAGCCCTCGTCACCCATCACTCCGTAACCACCAGGCATGGGACTGTAAGGCAGCAAAGAGGGCAGGGTTTCTTTCAGTTAGTGATGGTGTGATGGCTGGACAAGGGCTGGCAAACAGAGGGCCTGCTGGCCAGTTCCAGCCCCCTGCCTGCCTTTGTATGGCCCAGGAGCCAAGAATGGTTTTACATTTCTAAACGGATACATTTTAAGAAGAGCATCTTCCATTTTTGCCTCACAGCCCTCAAAGCCTAAAATGTTTACCATCTGGCCCGTTAAGAAAATGTTGGCCAACCCTGGTCTAGATCACTAAGGCATGGAACACATTTTCGCCTATTTCTGACTTTGAAACATCACAGTTCCTACATAAAGGTTCAAACTTGGGATTTAAAAATCATATTTCTAAAAGGATATGGGTTGAAATGTCACTGCACAGTTTCCAAACTGTAACTATCACCCAGATGAAAGCAACTGAATACTTAAAACAGAGGTCCACACAAATGGCTGGGATGCTAAGAGAGAAGGACAGCGTTAGGCCCGTGACAGCAGTCTGGATGAGATGCGCCAGCCAGGACCGTGCTCTTCCACAGGCCCCTGACACACCTGGAAAACGAAAATGTCTGGAGCTTTATCTAGTTTTGGCCTCCTGGCCCACTGTGGAAGCTATGGGATAAAAAGTTATTTTGCTATTTACACAGCTGTGACTTCTATTCAAGGAAATGCATTCTTTGGACATTCCCACAGAAAATGAATGGTAACAGCAAGTATACCAAGTAGCAAGGGAAAGAGTACTGGTTTCTTATTTGCACTTGGGAAGTTCACTGAATTTTTCCTTAAAGAGAAAGTTCTGCTCTTGTGTTAAATCTAAACTAGGTAAGTCTACGTAAAATGACCTAATATGTGAAAGAAATTCGGAAGTGTTGTTTTAGATACTCTATCAAAAGGAGAAAAACTGGGCTTCCCTGGTGGCGCAGTGGTTGAGAGTCCGCCTGCCGATGCAGGGGACACGGGTTCGTGCCCCAGTCCGGGAAGATCCCACATGCCACGGAGCGGCTGGGCCCGTGAGCCATGGCCGCTGAGCCTGCGCATCCAGAGCCTGTGCTCCGCAACGGGAGAGGCCACAACAGTGAGAGGCCCGTGTACCGCAAAAAAAAAAGGAGAAAAACTGAACAAATGACAGGTGATAACTGTACTGTAGTTTCTACTAAGATAGCCATTTTCTAATACCAAGAAAAAAGGTATCTGGAATGTCCAAGAAATTGTTTTGCAATTTTTTCTAGACACCCTATAACAGTGAAGGCATTGCAGAAATTCCTCCACTGAAATATCTTGCAATCTGTCCTGTGAGCCTCCAAAAAAAATTTTTTTTTTTAAGGTAAGTGGGCTCCTTAGTTGCCTCTCCAGGGCTTCTTAGTTGCGGCTCACCGGCCCCTTAGCTGTGGCATGCCAACTCTTAGTTGCAGCATGCATGTGGGATCTAGTTCTCTGACCAGGGATCGAACCCAGGCCCCCTGCACTGGGAGCGCAGAGTCTTATCCACTGTGCCACCAGGGAAGTCCCCAAAATGTTCTTTAGTGTAGATTTGGCTCAGTAACTTAATAAGTGTATATTAAGGGCAGAGTCTGTTTTCTTTCTTACAGTTTGCCTCTGCATAAAATGAATGAAATTTCCTTGGGGTCTGCTCCCAGGCCAGGTGGCATGTTGGCCCCATTCTGGCACCTGAAGTCTCTGTCAGACGTTCGCGGACAGACTGTATTAAAGTGAGTATCGTGAATGGCCATTTAACTTACATTCTAGACACTGAGGGCAAGAGTCATTCCTCTGAAACATCTATTGGTGTCTGATGAGCATAAGGATTGGTCTTTTAAAAATTAGACAGAGAATAATAAAAACAGAACTTAAAACTTTATAGATGCAAGATCTAAATATTAAACATACCCAATTCCTACATATTAAAGATTGGCTATGGATTTTTGTTTTTTTTTTTAAGAGAGTGGGAGGCGCAGGGGGATTTGGCATTATTCACAGTTTCAATTCTTATTCCTTAAAATTGAACTCCAGAGTTTCTCTGGATGTAACATTATTCATAGTAAGTAATCAGCCTACTTTAGGAATGGAAACTTTTGGAACATCAGAGACTATAATTGTCTTTACAATTTATGGAATCTAGCATTTTTTTCTAGATTTCCGTTGGTGCCAAAACATAAAATAACAATGACTGTTTTTGGCCATAAGAGATGACTTCAGAGGTCTGGTTTGAGGTGCTGTGGAAAGGCCGGCACGGCCATGCAGTGAGGGTGGCAGGTTTCAGGATTGGGAGTTACGAACAAATTGGAGAAGAAAAGGGGAGCAGACTTAACAATGGCTACTGAGACACTTTGCAGGTGCCCTTTACCTGACACACTTCTAAAGCATTTCCTGCGTGTCTTCTACCGCCCGACTGGATCTGAGCCAGATGAACTTCTTGCTTTGGCGTTCCACAAAATCCTGTTCATGCGCCACTCAATAAATGGTGTATTCCTACAGAGCTGTCTTCCTCCTCCTACAAATATGCCAGTTTTTCATTATATTTTAGAGAAGGATTCTGAAATTCTGCTGACCAAGAATGGTGAAATTTTACTGTGAATTACACAACTTGATTGGTACGCAGTGACACTACTGTTCTGGGGACACGCACTTGAGTTACTTTTAGTAGTATGGTTGTGAAAGACTTGCACCGGGGGTAGGCCTTTCGTGCCTGGTCCTCCATCATGACCAACGGCATGCCTTTGTAAGACTGCCAGGAATAAGGAGTGGTCCTGTACAAAGTCACAGTACAGACCACAGCTCCCATGTGGCCTGAACTATGACTGGTCCCCACCCAGCTCGCCACAGTCTAACCAAGTGTACACACACACACCTGCTGAGCGGCTACTGCACACCTCACAGCCTCCCTCTAAGTCTGAAGCACAATGCCCAGGGGCGTTACAGTGGTTTGTTCCTGGCAAGTTAATGGATGTTTCAGCAAGACCACCATGTGCTTGGATTGTCATTCAGGGCTTTTCTGAGAAAACTGCACCTTTTCCACATATTTTTCCTGTAAACTAATGCTTGAGCTATTTCAGTAAGGAGTTGCTAGGATGAGCTGAACATAACTATCCAGAGATAAAGTTGGCAAAATGTGACAACTGGCGCTTGATTTCAGTTTGACAAACTTTTAAGTAGAGAACTAGTACTCTTCTTGGAATCAAGCGGCTGTATCATTTTTAAATTATTTTCTGTATTTGGGGTTCCCGATGCCGTGTCTAGGTGGTTCAGTTTTGAGGATCACTTGTCATCGTGTCCTGAATGGTATCCATTTCGTCTCTCACTTAGAGCTTTGCTATTTTGAAACAAGTTCAGATTGGAGTCACTCACACAGTTCTACGAGCTCCATACAACACAACCCATCGCATCAATGTTGTTTTCCCTCAGTCCTCTGAAACGCTAAAGGCTTGGGTTGCTGAAGCGGGAGGGTACAAGGTCACAGGCCTTCAACCAGCAAGACGAAGGCAATTAACATCTGAGGGGCCTGTGCTGGGCAGTCCACATATGCATTTAATTGTTACCATCACCCTGCTGGGAGGCACGAAAGCTCCACCTGGCAGACGACGCGGGGTGGGGGGCTGGGTACACAACTCGCCCAAAACCACCCAGGCTAGCGAGTCGCACGCTGGACTCCCAAACGTGGGCGCTTCCGGCCCTGCCCAGACTCGTGAGACTTGCCAGTCCCGGAGAGAGGAGCAGTCTAGCGGGCAGACAATGTAAACCCCCACCCCGGCAGGCGGCAGGGGCCGGAGCCGCCAGGGCTCGGCCGCCGCGGGCTGCGCGCGGTGCGATCCTGAAGCGCGCCCGCTCCACACCCCCATCCCCCCATCCTCCCAGCCCGGGTGCCCTGCGCTGCGCAGGCGGCGGCCTCCGCCTTTCGATCCGCGATTCTGGAGCTGCGGGCCTCACTGTTCCCTCCAGCCTGGGGCGCGGCGGCAGAGGAGCTGGGACGGCCGGGCGCGGGGCTAGGGGCGCCCTCGGGCTCCCTTCCCTCCCTCTCACCCTCCCCCCGCATGGAGGGGCGGGGCGGGGCGGGGCGACTCACGCCGCTAGCTCTGCAGGCGGCACGCGGCCCGGCGGCTCTGCTCCGCGCTCTTTCCCCGGCAGTCGCGGCCGGACGCGCGGAGCCGGTTACCGCACGGACCGGACGACCTCTGGTTCGTCATTTCCTGCCGGCCCGGCGGCTTCCGGATGGAACGAGGAGCCAGGTCTTTCCCCCCCCCCCCCCCCCCCCCCCCCCCCCCCCCCCCCCCC
>NW_020837969.1:32950733-32965523 GCF_003676395.1 Aethalodelphis obliquidens | reverse complement strand
TCCGGATGGAACGAGGAGCCAGGTCTTTCCCCCCCCCCCCCCCCCCCGCCCCCCCCGCCCCCCTCTCAGTGTGCGAACCGGAGGGACGCCGCGACGGCCCCGGTGCCGCCCCCCGGGCGCGTGAGTGCAGCCCGGCTCCCTTCCCCGGCCTAGCGGCGCGGCGCTGGCCCCGCCCCCGGCCCCTCCCCGCGACCCTGGGCGGCGACCCCGGCGGTGGGTCCGGCCGCCGTCGCCTGGAGTCCACGTGGGTCTGGCCGCGCTGCGTCCGAGCGCGCGGGGAGAGGGGACGGGTCCTCCCGAGAGCGCGAGCAGCCTCCAGCCCCACCTCGGCGCGCCCGGGCGGTGTCTCGGCGTGGGAGGTGGGAGTGTGCATTGGCCCCGGGTCGAGATTAAGCTGGGAACGCGAAGATTTTCCTTTTTCGTAATGAGGGCATAGGGTTATTTTTAATATTTGCTTAGGAAAGCACGTGCTGTCACTGGCTTTGCATTTTCCCTGTCATAATAAATGATGCGTGGCCGAGGCTATTGAAGTGTTCTAAAAACTGGATGTGCCCAGGATGCTGTAGTCTTGTCAGTTTAAGTGACTTTTGGATATTTAAAATTTTTGTAAGGACTTGCAAGATTCTAGCATGAGACAAGTAATGAATTTATGTAGGATTTCAGCATGAGTATTGAAGTAATCAGATTTCAGTGGTTGGCACAGCCTTGCAAATAAATGGCCACTTGTCCACGTGCTTGAGGTCTTAACTATTCATTTTGAGCGAGTTCTCTAGGATCAGCTGACTGCTGATTATAATTCATACTAGGCCATGTAGAGGCTGTATCCTTAATTGATAAGCAGAGATTAGAGGTAACGTTTAACATCCTACCCCTTAGCCAGCTTTCTCTGCTGCTTTGTGGATCATTCTGTTAAAATTAAACTCACCTCTGTCTGGATGAAGAGCATTGCTTGGTACATAACATAAAAGCTTTATTTCTAGTAGTAACACATATTCGTTTATATATATTATATATACATAATCACGTGCATAAATTTGTAACTGTTTAGTATGATTACAGAGTTGGAAAATTAGGAACGATAATAATGTGCAATGTTGAGTACTGATTGCTTGCCAGGCCTTTGCCAAATGATCTACATGCTTTATCTCATTTAATCTTCCGGATAACTTTTTGCATAAACATAGGTTGCTTAGAAATACTTGAGTACACGAGTTTGATTTGAACGTGTCCAAATGCGGAATATGTACATTAATTGCTTCTGTTTCTGTTTTTTGTAAAATAAGGGTGTGGGCAATATAAAATGACTCATAGAGTAATTTAATGTGTTTTTCAAGTTGGAAGAAGGCTTTGCATTTGCACAGAACTGCAATTAGTCCCTTTATTGGGGTATTCAGTAGTTTCCAAAGCCCTGTGTCTCTTTATCAGAGTTCCCATTACATGTCATTGTCACCCAATGAACAGGCTATGCTTGGATGTTGGAAAAAAGTAAATGTTGGGAAAGCCTTGATGGTCCCTTCTGAAAGGTGCCCTTTTTCCATATATAGTTTCTAAGCAACATTCCTAATTAAGGGTTAACGAATGACAGTCAAACAGGAATGTGATTTTCCAGTACCAAACCAAGGAAATAAAAAACTGGGTTGGCTGTTACTTTGTTGATGAGTCTAACTTTCATGGGTATGTAGATGTTGAGAATGTTAAGTAATCTACGTTGTAGGGGTTCTACCTTACTTTTCAGTTTGCCTTTACATGTCTTAAACATATTTGAGTCCAGTACTTTGTGCATGAAGAAGTTAAGTTTTTGACTGGATTTAATTGAGTAGTTTTGACTTCCTTAATCAAGAAGTTTATTCTGTGTTTCCAGAGGTACAATGTAATAATTTATGTAGGCGTAACAATGACGAGAATGATGGTGGGATCCAGCAGTTTGCATCTTGGGAGAGTAGGATTGGGTGAGAGGCCTGCAGAGGATGAGCGAAGCGCTTGGAAATGTGTCATATTTGTGATTAGAGCGTATTGGACTTAACGCATCTTCAGATAGTGGTCCATCATCGCAGAAGAAAGGAGTGAGAATGCTTTGCCAGTCGGTATTTATAAGAGTGTTCCTTTACCTGAAGGCGTTCTCTTCTGGGAGGAGATGAGTGGACGGATGTAGGAAGAAAAAGATGCATGTGTTAACACTTCCACCCATCGTGACTAACTGATTCCTGCCAACACATGCATCTTCAGGCACTTTTCTAGTAGATATTTGATATCTGTGGGCAGCCACTAGTAGAAGAAGAAGGGAAAAGGGCGGGAGGAGACAAAGCACAGGGCTTTAATGAATAGGCTTTCATTTGGGCAAGATTGAGCAGCTGGGCCTCCGCAGCCTCTATTACGAAAACTGTTCCAGTAATACTGTGTGTGTCTGTAAATCTCTTATATGTTATTTGTATCCAGAAATATGGAGAATATCTCTTTAATGTGCTTCATAAACAATGGAAGATATTTAGAATACAGTACATGAAAAGTTATTAATTTCTGTATGTTTGCCATTGTTGGAAGCCGGAGTGACTGTAATGCCAGCATTGGCTCCTGTTCACGAGACATTTAAGGGATGTTGTGTTTCATCGGGTTGGAGGACAGGCCCTTCCTCCTTACTTCAGAACTTGGCTCTCACGTGGAGTGAGTGCCCTTTTAGGTCCCAGGGTGCAGGGGCCGTTTCTGGGTCCCTCATGGCCGTATTCCAAGAGCCAAGGACAGAGGCCGGCCTACGGAAGGTGTGCAGTAAATATCTGTGGAATGAGCAGACATGCTGGAATCCTCTCTCTGTTCCCACCTGTCGTGGAAATCCAAGTCACCTCTAGGGGCAGGGCCACTGCAGGCTTGCCCTCTCCAGAGTCCCAGCTCACAGTGAGCCCTTTGAATGGTAGCTGTTTAAACCACATACTTTGGCATTTAATCATTTATGGCTTTATATTGTTGCATGACCATTTCCTGTGTTTTGTTTCCCCACCCAAAATACAGGCTACTCGAGGGCAGGGAATACATGTTTACACAGGTCTGTGTTTGAGAACTTCCTTGTTCATCCAGTATAATAATTTGTACCGAGTAGGTTTATTTTTACCTATTGAGTGAATATTAGGTGCCATGGGGGGAACATCAGAAATATTCAAAATGTGGTCCCAGTCCTCGAGTAGGTAGTATTTCAGTTGGGCAAACATCGTGTACACACGTGGAACAATAAGAGAATTTGGAGTTACATAAAGCACATAATGATAGCTAACGTTGATGTAGTGCTTACAACGTGCTTTTACATGTAAACATATTCGACTCTCACAACAGTCCTTTGACGTAGGTACAGTTATAATCCCACTTTTCACATGAGGAAGCTGAGGCACAGGGAGGTAATTCAGTCACCTGCCCGAGACCACAAAGTGAGTAGTAAGCAGGGAGGTGGCATATGAACCCAGGCAGCCTGGCTCTTGAATCAGTGTGGGTTCTCTGGGGAGTTTTACTTTATCAAAGACAGAAAAGAGAGCTAGAAGTTGACCCTAGTTTCTCAGCTGTAAAGGAAGCTCTTTAAAAATTTCAAAGTAGCATACATGGTGGCAATGACTTTGAGCTGCAGAAACAATGCTGGATTTTCCAGGCAGAAGAGGTTGATAACGAAATGGTTGAGGGGACTGTATTTTGAAATGACTGAAGGCAAGAGGAGAAAAACCAAATTTTGAACCTCAAAGCTGAGGGAGACTAGGACTCTTGGTAGCTGTTGAATTCTAGGACAGTGATTCACCAGGACAAAGGGCAGTGACTGTTTAAGGTACTAATTCTGTGTCAAATAACTCATGTGAAAGAACCCCTAGTGAATGTAATTTACCAGGATGGGAGCATTACTAAAGGCTTCCGGTGCCCATCTGTCCGTTTGCCTTGTCCTTTTGTGAAATCTTGACCCACTTTTTCAGCTTGTCTTGGACAGTAGAACACACTCTTGGGGCCCGGAGGCCTCTTCCAACCAAGTAATATTCATTTGGTGGAAAAAAACTTAACGGCACTGTTGGTTTGGTGACAAACCTGGAGTGAGGTCACTTTGAAGCCATGTGGACTTGGATGAGGGCCTGCAAACAAAATCCAGCAAGATGAAGCAAAGTGGTTTACTCTGAAAGCCCAGTTTTGTATCCCTTTAGTCGGGAGCTGACAATATTATATTGGGGGTGTTGGGCACCAACAGAGCCCATTGAATCCACATGACTCAGCCGATAGGGGAGCACACACGTCACCATACCCGCTGTCCAGGAATCACAGGAGGAGGTGCCCTGGAGTGAAGCCTGGGCCACAGCCCCGGTTAGCAGCTCTGCAGGTACGATGTTCTGCGTGACATGTCGCTTCTGCTGGGGAGGGGGGTGTGACCTTTGTCTTGGGGGCAGCTTTATAACTTGAGTAAGAAATGGCATGTTGCTGCTATCATTTTCACATCAGCTCATGTTTTGGGATGGCCTGTCAGAGCAGCAGCTTATGACTATGAATGTCGTCCTGCAGTTGTGTTCTATTTAAATATCTGAGGATATAGTTGGGACAATTTGGGCTAAAAATAATCTCCATTGAAGTGTTTATCCATTTGGCACGTTAGCCTTAATCTTAGTTTTGGCATCTTCTCTGAACGGGGGATTTTTAGGGAAGGAGAAAATGACACAGTGATTTCATTTGTCTTAAACCTGTCAAGCTGGAGTAATGGCATCCCTACTGCCCTGTTTTATGACTCTTAGGGCTGTAGAGCTGCATCCCGAACGTGACCTAGTGTGGTGGTTCTTCAAGTATGAGTGTAGACAGAATGACCCAGGGTTCGTTATACAGTAACAGGAGCAGATGCCTTAGCCTAATCCCAGAGGTTAGAGCTCTTTAGAGCTGGAGCTGGGCAGGCATCTGTATTTTAAGCCATCCTCCGGTGACCCTAGTACCCATCTCCTGATGTAAGAAGAACCAGCCCTGTATTTTAGAGTTTTGTTTTTTTTTTTTTGCGGTACGCGGGCCTCTCACTGTTGTGGCCTCTCCCATTGCGGAGCACAGGCTCCGGACGCGCAGGCTCAGCGGCCATGGCTCACGGGCCCAGGCGCTCCGCGGCATGTGGGATCTTCCCGGACCGGGGCATGAACCCGCGTCCCCTGCATCCGCAGGCGGACTCTCAACCACTGCGCCACCAGGGAAGCCCCAGCCCTGTATTTTATAGATGAGAAAATCAGGGAAAAGTCAAATGGCTTGCCTACAGCTGGTTCAGTGGTGTCAAGATTTTATCACCAGGTAGTATGCAATTTCAGAATTTTATGGCTAGAAGAAATTTTCCAGGTCATCAGTTCTGTAGCTCACTTTATAGCTCAGTATAAATCATGCTTGTTCATACCATTTCCAAATAAGATATGAACGCAGAGAAATAGTGTTTTCTCAAAGCCCATCTTCTATCCTGGCCATGGTAAACATCAAAACGTCAGTCACCAGAATTTCTTTACAATTTTAATGGCTATTTTTTGTTAATTTCAGGAACAGTCAATTATTTGCAGTATTTTTAATTGTATAACCTGTGATGCCCTATAAAATTTTTTTGAAAATATATTTAGAGTTGAAGTGAAGGATTGAAATTTTTTATCTGAGTTACTTATTTTTCAGTCTTAGCGAAAATATAACACTGTGTGAGAATTTTCACTACTTTATTAGAGTTTTTTTGTTTTTAAAATCTGATTGATTTTTAGCTTTTTTTTTTTTCAAGGCATCTTACCTTGGAAACAGCACAGCTTGGCTTCCGTGTCATCGCTGAGTTCAGAGAATCCTAGTTTCACCGTGTCCTCAGTAGAGACCAGAGAACCAGGTTTGTTCCTTCAAGAAGTGTCCCAGTGCCTTGGAATTCAGCAGCTGTTTCCAGAAGTAAATAATCATGTCAGATGCCTGTGAATGGACTGTATGGCCAAGTGACCCGTTACGATATTCATGGAAGAATGGTTTAAAAAAAAAAAAAAAAACTGAAGAAAAGGCAAATTTCAAGAATTGGCCCAATGCCATTTAGGATTTTTGAGCAGCTGAAAGAAGATAGTTCTGCAAATATGAGCAACAAGACTGTAGCATATTTCTTTACATGTTTCTTACATTGTCTTTGTTACCCCATTGCTTTTGTGTATAATATTTGAGTTATTTTTCCCCTGCTGCTAAAGCTGGTAATCTGCTTACGATCAGAGTTTCAATCTGTGTGGATAGAGAAACAGTAGATACAATAGGAGGAATGGGAGCTTATAATAGGATGTTGGCCCTCAGAAATTGACTTTCACTGAAGAATTCCTCAAGGCGCGGGATATTGAGAAACTGCTTCTTCTCAGTGATTGTTCAAAGCTTTGGGGCTTTAGGTTCATCTTCCTTTATCTTCCTCTCAGCCTCTGTGTGTGCCTGCTTTTTTCCTTGCACAGTTTTTTGGACTGAAAATCTGATGACTATATTTTTTCACCTTAAAAATAAGAGTTATACGAATTACAGCTTCATAAATAGACCTTTGGTACGGTAGCTCTTCTACCCTTGGTTATTTCCTAGGATTAAGAGTAGAATAATTTCCCTTCTTTTTCAGAATAGCTCTTCCTTATTGTTTTTATGTTCTTGTTAAGTGTTTTGTTTTCTTCTATTGTTTCTAGATGGAAATGAAGGATGATCTCTGTGTTCTGTTTTCAGTTATGTAGGAGTCCAGAATAAGGTGGGTCGTAGAAATTTATAGGAAATTTGCATCTTTTCACTGTTATTGTTTTAACCTTGTGTTAAGCTTCCATCAGACTTTTTTTTTTTTTTTTTTTTTTTTAGCAGTATTGATGTAAATGTCACCTTCTTACTCTGCCCTTTCTTTTTTAGGGCAGTAGTAAGAAGCAGGGATTTCTCCAAATACTGATAAGCACAGAGGGAGAAAAAGTGAGAGAGAGAGAAAGCTTTTGTGATTAGTAAATGAAGCAGTTGGTCACTAAGGTCATTGATGTGTATGTGTCAGTGTGAAAATTAGTTTGTGGAACAATAAATGCTGGAGAGGGTGTGGAGAAAAGGGAACCCTCTTGTACTGTTGGTGGAAATGTAAATTGATACAACCACTATGGAGAACAGTATGGAGGTTCCTTACAAAACTAAAAATAGAACTACCATATGACCCAGCAATCCCACTACTGGGCATATACCCTGAGAAAACCATAATTCAAAAAGAGTCATGTACCACAATGTTCATTGCAGCTCTATTTACAATACCCAGGACATGGAAGCAACCTAAGTGTCCATCGACAGATGAATGGATAAAGAAGATGTGGCACATATACACAATGGAATATTCCTCAGCCATAAAAGAAACAAAATTGAGTTATTTATAGTGAGGTGGATGGACCTAGAGTCTGTCATACAGAGTAAAGTAAGTCAGAAAGAGAAAAACAAATACCGTATGCTAACACATATATATGGAATCTAAAAAAAAAAAGGTTATGAAGAACCTAGGCACAGGACAGGAATAAAGACACAGATGTAGAGAATGGACTTGAGGACACGGGGAGGGGGAAGGGTAAGCTGGGATGAAGTGAGAGAGTGGTATGGACATATATCCACTACCAAATGTAAAATAGATAGCTAGTGGGAAGCAGCCGCATAGCACAGAGAGATCAGCTTGGTGCTTTGTGAGCACCTAGAGGGGTGGGATAGGGAGGGTGGGAGGGAGACACAAGAGGGAGGGGATATGGGGATATATGTATATGTATAACTGATTCACTTTGTTATAAAGCAGAAACTAACACACCATTGTAAAGCAATTATACTCCAATAAAGATGTTAAAAAATAATAGTAATACAGGAGGGAGGAAATAGGTATGGATGAAACAAGTTGACAGAAAAAAAAGAAAGAAAGAAAATTAGTTTGTGGGTTAGAGCTAAGATGGTTAACTGACATAAGTAAATTTTATTGTTTTCAGCTCTTCTTAGTTTTGCTACTAAGTCAGTTGATCTCATCAGTACTTTTCTCCTCTGGAGATTGTGGAAACCATTGTTCACAATCAAGTTTTACCCAGCAGCGAGAAACAGAAACAAAAGAACAGGTTTAAAAATTTAATTTAATATAGTGAAATTCCAGAAACCATTTGTCTTTTTTTAATATTTCCTTTCCCAGAGGTTTCTTTTACTTTATCCTTTTTTTTGCCTTTCTACCCTACCTATTTATCACCTGGTCTCACTTTTACATTTTTCCTCATTTGTCCAGAATTTCTTGTTTGGTATCTTTGCATTTTGCCTCCTTCCTTCCTTTTTCTATGACTCAGTCTCCCATTAAAAATGCTGTCTGTTCCTTGGGCATGCCTCCTTCCGCGCCGGCCCCACCGTTCTTTCTTGTCCCCTCTTGTAATTTAGTTCCTGTCCTCTCACCCCTGCCTGGTTCCTCCTCACCTCTGCTCACTTCTGTCACCTCCCGTCAGTGACGACCTCTCCTCCACCACCTCCGTCCGCTTCTGTCTGTAGAGCTCCCTGATCTGTCACGGTTTCATCGAGCTCTGATTCCTGATCAGCCCTACATTTATGCTGTTTTCTTCCTGTACCTTTTGTGCATTTGCTCCGTGAGCTCTTTTTCTATTTTCCTTGTCCCTGGGTGGCAGGTATTACTAGATGCATTTGTTGTCTGTACTTGCGTAGTACACAGGTCCTTGCTGTGTATTTCCTGGGTAGCCAGGATGAATCAATTATTATTAACTTTTCTTGGAACATTGAGCTTCCTGTGTTTCCTGCTTCTAAGAATTAGATTGGTATTCTAGAAGACTAATACTACTTTAAAGAGAGGAGAGTCATATGATTTTAACATTTTTAACTCTTTATTCAAGAGTTCATGCCATTTCACTTCACTGCCTTGTCTTGAAAAATTAAAGAAGACAGACATCCAAAGCAGGTTTGGGGGTAGGGGCGGGTGGAGGATGAGCAGAGAAAGATAAATACCAGAAAAGGGCTCGCAATCAATTTCTATGGACGGAAAACGGAAACCACAAACCGCAGACTCTAAGATTTAGTAGGTAAAAGGTCCCCTAAAAGAATAAAAAGTATCAGTAATTCTGTTAACTAATCTGAGTACTAAGTCATCTATATTTTTATATGTTCCTTGAAGTTCCAGGACTTTAATAACAAAACAGAAACTTAATCTTGTAAATATTCATTTTATTTTGAGAGACTTGATGTCTCCTTAAGTATTAACCTGTGTCATTTTGTAATTATACCGTACCAGTCTCCAAATGTCATGAATAACCAACCCTGTTAGTTTCTTGTGTGGGAAAGCGTATAAATTGTGTGGTCTTGCCCCTCTGGACTCTGGAGTCATGTTGTAATGAAAAGGTAGCTTTTTGGCAAAATCTTAACGTTCTGCTGTGGATGGTTTACCTTGTTGTAGATTTTTCCTTCATTCTTGCATGCACTATGCGTGTCGTGCTGTCCTGTAATTTCGTTTTGTGCAGTGAACTACTGGAGGTGGACTAATGTGAGTGCAGATGCAGCTTTATTAAACGTGAAAAAGAAAAACCCTATATACCGCATAATGTAGTGTCTAAATGCTATGGTAAGAACAGCCCTACAGATTCAAGCTGATCATGTTGGATCTCCTTTCTGCCTGCGTCTGCCCTCCTTGAGGTGGTGGTTGGCAGGTATCTTGAAGCTGGTTCTGTAATGTTCACCACCCGTGAGCAGCTAGCAGAATCAACATCAGAACCGCTGTTAAGTACTAACAAGAAATGCATGCAGATGTGCTAAATACAGGACTGTGTTCTGGGATTACAGAGATGAGCAGGGTGTGAGCCGTTCTCTCTGGAAGCTCATCGTTGAGTAGGGAATGTTGATAAGTGACAACTGCAACACAGTAGGGCAGATGCAAAAATATACGTAAGTAGCTGCTGTCATAGGAAGAGATTAATTGGGAGAGTCAGAAAGTAGAGGTCAAAAACCTCAAAAAGTCAGATGTAATGTGTAGGTAATGGGGGATGTGCGTGTGTGTGTATTGCGATTATGAAGTAATTGCTGGTCTCTCCTTATTACCTGTGTGAACTGGGCAAGTTACTGAAAGCACTCAGGCTCAGTGTCTTCACTTTGAAATGGTGATAATTGTCTAGTAATGTTACATGGATTCAATGAGGTAATATATACGAGGTGCCAGTATGGTCCATTATTCAGTTATCATTTAAAAATTGGAGAAGGAAACACCCGGTAGAGAACATGGCAGATGAACATACTCTTATTATGTAGATAATGTTGCTGCCCCACATGCCTGGAATTCCCATTTCAAATTTGGTTTTATAGTTTTTAGGAAAACTTAACCTTAGTAAAAACCTTGTAGTCAATCCCCTCTTTTTTTTTAACCAAAAGAAGTTTATTTCGCTTAGTCTACTTGCCAGGTGTAGTTGTCAGTGACGGTGATTTCTTCCCATACATCACATCCATTCTCAAATTTAAAATTTGCTACAGTTAAGCATATTTGACAGAAATATGCCACAGGTTTTAAAGTGTTCAGCTAGAATGACATCACTGGGCTAGGTCTCCGTAACAACTGCTCTCAGGAAAATTAGAGTAAGATTTATTGGATACAGACACTTTGGAGTGTATTATAAAATCAGTCTTTGTAGAGTTGTAATCACAACACTGGGTTATATATACGAACCTAAATTTAGTTCCTAGATTATATCTATGTTTTTGTTATTTTAAAAGCGTTTAAATTAACTTCTTTTAACAGAACCATACTGAACAGTCTGCATTTTCTAGTGTAGTAGAAAAAATTGGCACAGTGATTTAATATTATTTTGCTTATATTATGGTTGATTGATTTCTTTAAAATCTGGGTCTATGTCCTAGACCATAGGATAACCCCGCCGGGTAAACTTCTCACTTGAAACAAATGATTCTTCTGTTCTGTGTTGTTGAGTCTTGTTATAAAAGTCCACTAATTCATAGCATGATTAGACTTGTCTATTCTGTCGTGATTTTGTGTATTATAAGTGTTGTATTTGAGGTAATTTTTAAATATCAGTATTGGGCTAGAACTACCAGCCCAGAATTTTGATGAAAATATATGTCTTGTCTAAAGCATCTTTAAAGTTCCTTATTTACAGTCAAGGGATTTAAATCCGTTTCGTTTGTATTTTATGGCTGTTGTTAATTTGTATTGATGTTACATTCATTTCCACAGCAAGGGAGACTTGGTGCATTAATATTCCAAAGTTTAGTTTAAGCCGGCTGTGATTAGACAAGTGGCTTTCACTTGTATTCTCTGGAAAATTCTCCACAGCAGTCCTCTGGGCATGTTAACATGTTTAATCACCCTAATGAATGTCTAGTTAAGTTAGCAGAGGGCTTTGGGACATCACAGCAGATGGTGTAGGACGAGCTGAGGTGTTAGTTTGTCTTTCAGTGCTCCTTATTATATACTTTGAGAAATGAAATTTTTTTCTGATAGTGTTTTATTTTTTCTTGGATTTTAATAATCAATATTATTATTATTAATAACAACAACAGTTACCATTATGGAGCCTCAGTAGGGCCAGGCTCTTGACATACATCGAACTCTTTGCTTCTAGTCAGCTAATTTTCTAATAAAATTTGAGGTTATGAAATACATTTATGTATTATGTGCAATATGTGTTTATATTGATAAATAAATAGGCAGATAAATGTTAGGGCAGTTCTGCAGATGCATAGGTTTGTGGTGAGCGTTACATCTCCCCGCTGTGAAAGTAAGGATGTTGAGGGAGGTTTTTGAGCTGCCCAAGGTCACACAGACAGCAAATGGTGAAACCAGGATTGTACTCCAGGTCTGATGAAATCCCATGCTTTCAATCACTTTTCTGTTCCGCCTTTAAAATATTTCCCCTTGAAAAAGTAAAGTTTAGCTGTTTTATAAATGCATCTTATTTTGAGCTAAGGTGGTTTCTATTAATTCTATGCTGTACAGCTACTTTTTCCCCAAAAATAAAACAACTGTGTTCTTGACCTGGGAGTAATGAGGCTCAATGTTAAAAGTAACCAATGCTTAGTGGAAAAACAAAACCAAATACTATGGAAAAGTATAAAGGAGGTGGTGAAAATCACTAGGTATGTGGTTTGATGTATAGTTGGTCTTCCAGACTTTTTGGTGTATAAATACACATATGTATATTTTTAAAGCAAAAATAGATCCATAACATTCACGTTGTTTAGTAATTCTTCTTTCATTTATTATATATTGGCCATCCTTCCACAGCATTATAAGTTTACATCTTCATGAAAATTTTTCTTTTTCATTTTTTAAAAATAATCCTTTTATTTTAGAACAGTTTTGGGTTTATGGAAAATCGCAGAGCTGGTGCCAAGAGTTCCCTGTTTCCCTGATCATTAACGTCTTACCTTAGTGTGGTGTGTTTGTCAGAACTAATGAGCCAATATTGATACATCGTTATTAACCGAAGTCCATGCTTCCTCAGATTTCCGTAGCTTTTTTACCTCCTGTCTTTTTGTGTTCCAGGATCCCGTCCAGGATTCCATACTTCAGCCCTCAGGTCTCCTTCGGCTCTCCATGCCTGTGACAGTTTCTTATAGACTTTTCTTGTTTTTTATGACTTGGACAGTTTGGGGGCGTACTAGTCAGGTGTTGTAGGGTGCCCCTCAACTGGGGCTTCGCAGATGTTCTTCTCATGGTTCCACTGGGGTTGTGTGTTTGGGGGAGAGAAACCCCTGGGGCCAAGAGCCGTTTTCATCCCATCGTTTCTAGGGTGCCTGCTGTCTGTGTGATGTTGACCTTGGTATCCTGACTGAGGCGGTGCTTGTCAGGTGTCGGTACTGCGGAGTTACTCTCTTTCTCCCCTTCGCATCTGTGCTCTTGGGAAGAAGGCAGCACCCGTGTCAGGAGTCGGGGGCCATGCTCCACCTCTTTGGGGCAGGGCAGGGGACCTACCTACAGTGTTTGGAATTCTGCAGCACAGGAGCTTTGTCTGTTCTCCGCAGGTATTCATTTATCCAGTCTGTTTACTTATATCAGTGTAGACCAGTGGGTATTTATACTTGTGTTATAATCTGACACAACACTACTGTCTGGCTCAAATTGTTCCAGCTTTGGCCATCTGGAGAGCTTTCAGCTGGTTCCTGCCTCCCTTTGCCATACCCTGTTATTGTGGGTTAATGTCTTCCTTTTTTTACATAGCTCCTTGGTATTGCATTGTAAGAGTACACCACAATATATTTAATCCCTCTTTAATGATAATTTAGGTATCAGATTTCTCACCATTGTAAACAAGCTGGTGATGAACAGTCTTCAAAAACTGTATTTATGAAAATATTCTTTGATCCTTCAGGAAAAGTTGCAGTGTTAAAAAGACTGCCCATTTTACATTTTAGGTGTCCCTGACTCTTTCTTAAGGATATTTAAGCAGATTTCTGAGGAGTGAGCATTTCCACCTGACCTGGGAAAACAGTGGTGTGTTTATCACTGTAGCTGCCTCCCTTCTTTTTGCTTTTTTTCATGTGATCAGGGCTGGTGGTGCAGGTGGCACCAGTGGCCCGAAAAGCTGCTTTGAGAATTAATCTCCGTGTCCCTATCACCCAGCTTTATCTGTCAGCTTGTGGCCAATCTTGTTTAAAACTGCCACCCACTACCCCCCCCCACTTATTATTTGCATTGAATTTACGGATGGAGTGATAAAGGGCAGAAAGTTTCCTTTTGCTTTTTCTAAGCCATACTGAAGCCAACCTTAACTGCATTACTGTATTTAAAACTATTTTATTGCAAATAAATATTCATCCTGCTAGCCCCTGTTGTTCATTGTATGAGGATTCTGGTTTTATTCTAGCCTCATTCAGACTGTCCTGCCTGGCGTTTGACGAGGTTGCAAGCTTTCCCTTTTCTTTCCTGAATGGGCTTTGTGACAGTCGATCAGCTTTACTTCCCCCACCTTGAGTGCCTCGTTTGTATTATTTCCGAATTTTGGCTCCCGCTAATCTACCTGTTTCCATTCAGTGAGCACCTTTTAAAGAGGAGGAATCAATGTTACTCTTCTTCTCAATTCTAAGCAAAAGTTTAAAAGATAAAAAAATAACCACAGTTTCAAATACATCTCTGGTCACGTGCATTCAGTTATCCAGGGCTGATGTGTATTGTGGATTTAAGTTCTTGGAAGACACACTGTTCAGCAGGTATGCTGTGGGCGTATTTAAGATTTTACATCTGTAGTATTTCACCTACTCTGCCTATATTAAGCTACTCTTAAACCCTTCTTGATACAGTAATCATCCTCTTTGCTTTGAGATGGTCTTTGACATCATTGCTACTTGCCCGCTGTGTGACCTTGACTGAATTTCTTACCTTTCTGTTTACTCATCTGAAAAGTGAGGCTGTTTAGCAGCCACCACCTCACTGGACTGAGTGTTGCGTTGAATGAGATCAGCTGCAGTGCCTGGTGTGTGATAAATGCTCAGTAAATACTGCTCGCCATCTTTTCCTCTCCAGCCGTCTGGTATATCTCCCCTTACTTGTTTATACCTTCACTTAGATGAAGAAAAACGGTTTATTGTAAGTCAGTCACCACCTTCATGTTTCCCTCAAACTTGTTTTAAACTTTTTGTTTTGAAATGGTTACAGATTCACAGGAAGTTGTAAAAATACAGAGAGTTCCCGTGTATCCTTCACCCAGTTTCCCCCAGAGGCAGCTAGTACCAGAGCAAAAGTGGAAAATAGACCTCGGTACAATCCACAGAGCTTATTCAGATTTCTCCAGTTTTACATGCACTGTGTGTGTTTGTGTGTGTGTGTGTGTGTGTGTGTGTGTGTGTGTG
>NW_020837969.1:32950058-32950333 GCF_003676395.1 Aethalodelphis obliquidens | reverse complement strand
GTGTGTGTATATGTGAGGGGTGTGTGTGTGTGTGCAGTTCCATCGCGTGTAGATCTGTGTAGCCACCACCACAACCAGGACACACAACTGACGTGTGTATGTGTGGGGGTGTGTGACCATGTGTGGGTGGGTGTATATATGTGGGGGGTGTGTGTGTGACTATGTGTGGGTGGGTGTGTATATGTGGGGTGTGTGTGTGTGACTATGTGGGTGTGTGTGTATATGTGAGGGGTGTGTGTGTGTGTGACTACGTGTGGGTGTGTATATATGTGGGG
>NW_020837969.1:32886599-32949958 GCF_003676395.1 Aethalodelphis obliquidens | reverse complement strand
GTGTATATGTGAGGGGTGTGTGTGTGTGTGACTACGTGTGGGTGTGTGTATATGTGGGGTGTGTGTGTGTGACTGTGTGGGTGTGTGTGTATATGTGGGGTGTGTGTGACTATGTGTGGGTATGTATGTATATGTGGTGTGTGTTTGTGTGTGTGTGTGTGTGTGTGCAGTTCCATCGCGTGTAGATCTGTGTAGCCACCACCACAACCAGGACACACAACTGACCCATCAACTCAAGGCTTCTGCTTGCTACCTCTTTATATCCTTCCCTCTACCTACCAACCCTTGGTAACCACTAATGTGTTCTCCAGCTTTATAATTTCGTCATTTTGAGACTCTTATATAAATGGAATCATGCAGCCTGTGACCTTTTGAGATTGGCTTTTTTAACTCGGCATAATGCCCTGGAGATCCCTTCACGCTGTTGCGTGTATCAAGTTTGTTCCCTTTTATTGCTGAGTACTGGCATGGTATGGATGTATCACAGTTTAACCTTTTGTCTTTTGGAAGGACATTTGGGTGGTTTCCAGTTTGGGGCTATTGCAGATAAAGCTGATGTGAGCATTTGTATACAGGTGTTTTGTGTGGACCTGAGTTTTCATTTCACTAGGATAAATGCTTAGGAGTGCAATTCCTGGATCAAAACTCATGTGATGGACCGTTGTAAGCTTCTTTGAAAATATATGCTAATGCCATCCACACTTGTACATATATATATAGACAATTATTTGTTAATACCAGCCATTATAAATCATATAAATAATATACATTGTCCTTTGTTTTAAACTATCTTTCTGTATAAATTGTGGCATGCGTCCAAAGTATAGAATTCTGTCTTTTTTGTACTGTAATGTAATATGTACTAAATAAATATTTCATTTTGTTAATGAATCCCCTTTCATACTTTATTAAAAATTTTCTTGGACATATAATTGTTCTCAGATACTGAATTTGAATGGGGGAAATAGTTCATGCAATGGTTTTTTTTTTATCAATTTTCTACGATGTGGTAGAGCTGAATTTTTAAAAATACTAGATTAGCGCAGAAAACCAGGAAGTCCATTAATTGACTAATATGTGGCAAAATTTCAGATAATCGGTAGAATAGTGCTGGCACTTTTGCTTTCCAACATAATGTTTGGCATCCTAAGATGTTTCATAAAATCATTGTCTCCAAAGTTTATAATAAATGATGTTATTATTCGGATGAAGCTACAAATACTCTTTTGACATGTGAAGGGTCCTTAATTGTGGTAGCCATGGATTTACGTAACTTTATTTAATTTGGGCATCAAAAGTCCACATAAGGACAATGTGAATTATAGACAGTGGACAGGGTCAGCTGGTTGATCGGTTTTGGCTTTCCCAAATGTAGCCTTGAAATAACCGATAAAGAAAAAGCTCTTTGTAAGAGATTGGGAGAAAGGAAGGAAGAGGATGAACTGTAAAAAGCAGTGGTTCTTAACTCTCTCTGAATTATCTAGTTAGCTTTAAAAATGAAACAAGTACCTACACCCAGGCCAGTTAACTTAGAATCTCCGGAAGTGGCGCCCAGGCACTGGTACTTTTAAAAAATGCTTCCAGGTAATTCTGATGTTTAGCCAAGGTTGAGAACCCCTGAACCAACAGGAAAGGCGTCTCTGCTCATATGTCTTCACCTTAGAATTTGCTAGTGTTTGTGCTTCATGCGTCCATCTCCTGCATATTGGACTAATGTGGATTCCGCATACCTTTTATTTACGGCTCTGCTGAGGTGCGTATTTTCCTAAGGGGGAAAATAATCACACTTGTGAATTGTGGACACATTTAATCTACAAAACACAGCTTTACTCTGTATTACAGAAGAGTGCCTGTGACATGGAATCAAGTACCCCAAACAGTAAAAAACTCAGAATCACTGAAAAGTCAAAAAGGAAGTTAGATTTCGTCCAAGGTATACTGTGGGTGGGAACCTTTGGGAGAAATTAGGCATTTAGAAAACCTGCCTGGGACTTCACTGGCGGTCCAGTGGTTAAGACTCCATGCTTCCACTGTGTGAGGCACGGGTTCAATCCGTGGTCCGGGAACTAAAATCCTGCATGCCGTGGGGTGCAGCCAAAGAAAAAGAAAACCTGCCTGGAGTGCTGGGATGAGAGAGCTGAGTCTATTTATAGATCCTATTGTCGGCTTTATTTAGTTTCTTTTCTTTTTAGAATTTATTACTTTGCAAAAGCAGCATTAGCTTGTAACAAGTGAAAGTATACAAGGATGAACAAAGAAAAAAAGAATTCATCCCCCACCCATGTTCACAGATGTGAATTCTTCCACACCTTTTCCTGTATTCAGAAAAGTATGTCTAAGGATGTAGGGTTTGTCGGGTTTTTTTGCTTTTTAAGTAGGATTATACTCAATATATTATTCTGAAGCTTGCTTTTCCTCCTTAATATATCATGGGTATCTCTCCAAGTCAATAGATCAGCTCTAACTCTTGTTTCCAAAAAATGAATTAAAATTTTCAACACACCATAATTTATTCAACCATTGCCCTGCAGATGGATATTCAGGATGTTTCTCCCCACACATTTTTTTTTGTCACTACAAACAGTGATGCTACACGTATCTTTGTATGTATAACTTTAGGTGCTTGTGCTTTTGTGTCTAAAGTATTCTTAAAACCTGTGGTTTGGTTTTGGGCAGATTTCTTAGTTTCTGGATATCTTCTCTGATAGAATTAGTGAGTTAAGGTCAGTTGAATTCCAGTTGATTGGCTTCTTCTGGGTATTAAGCTGGGCATTAGATAGGAGAATCAATTATTTTAGAAATGGATCTGAATGAATTCCAGTGACCGTAGGTGTTTTTCATAGGTCCTAGAATTCCTAAGGTTTCACCTTAAACAGGCCAATGGATGGGCTTCATGGGGGTCCAAGAATCATTTGATATTGATTGCAAAACTGTGTACATTTTATGGCTTTCATCAGATTTTCAACAGGGCTGTTTCCTCAAGGAAGGCTGACAGCAACCTAGGAGAGATGACTAATACCACACATAGCAGACTGGATTCAGAATAATCTGAACAGGTTGTGGTAATGTTCTAAAACCAGCAAGATGAAGTGGCCTCAGGAGGAACCATCTGCAGGAGTTGAGGGCTGCCCCACATGCATCTGAGACAAAAACGAGCTATGAGTTTATTTGGCCACAGGCTTCTGTGAGCCTCTCTGTGATGCGGCTGCTGAAAATAGATGTTAGACCACACCTGGTGAATGTGTTTACTCCTGTGACCCATGCTTAGGTGAGACATTAGCAGGGGAGGGAGACCGGTGGTGGGCTGAGAAAAGAAGTCGCGGGAGGAACCACCGGAGGAGGAGTTGGGTCGTTGGAGCAGAAGGAGAGGGTGTTGAAGAGCGACGTGCGTGTGGACGCACAAGTGCTCAGTAAATACCTGACGGAGTGGACACCACAAGGCAAAGGATTGTGACCTGCTCTGAGCTCTGGTGAGAGTTCTCCAGTGATGGGGTGGGCGCCTTGGAGAGCAATGACTTCAAGCCTATGATGGGGGGACCCGGACAGGGGCTGTAGAAGGAATTCCTGCTCTAAGTGAGAGGTTGTACCATGGGACTTCAAAACCCTTTTAATTGGATTGTCATATTTCTTCTCTCAGGTGCTTAAATTCCAAAACAGGAGAGAATTCTAGGATAATATTGTAGGCTCTTTTAAAGTACTTTTATAGAGGCGATGGTTTTAACTCAAAGGCTACATGATTGCCAGTACAGGTGTTTGAAAGGTGCTGAAATGTTGAAATATAACAGGTTTTTATCTGAAACTTGCGGCGCATAAGTTATTCCACTGTTAAACCTGAAGTAACTAGTCTAGGCCTGTAGTGTGTGGTTTAAGACTTTATTTTTGTTTCTTTAGAGAGGAGAAAAGCCACATTCTTTTCATGCTGCAAAAAGAGAGTAAAAAAGGAAATTTCACCACTTCCTGGCTTCATTGTGGCCTCCGGAAACATAGGACACTATCTTCATTAGACTAATTGTTCTGAGTCCTGACTCAGATGATAATAATACTGCCTGGAATTTGTGTCTTGCTTGTTGTCTGCACAGGCCTGCATCCAGGTCTGCATGCCGCCCTGTGCAGATGTAGCTCTGATATTTCACTTGGGTGAGACACAGATATCTCTTATCGCCCCTCAATAACTGAAACAATATACAAATCCTTTAGGTTGTGGAAATGGATAAATACTGTCAAGTTTTTGGTTTTTTTAAATTATAAAGCTTTAAAAAAAAGAAAAACCCTGTATCTCACACTAGTGGTCTTAGAACAGCTTGGGGGCTGCTGCCACTTCCGACCATGGGTTCCATTCCTTTTTATGGTGCCAGAGAGGTTTAGGTCAGGGCTTAAGGAGATGGGCTCCACCACGCGCTGGCTTTGGGACCTGATCTCCCAGGCTGTTTCCTTGTAGAGGGAAGGTAACGATAGCACTTACACCCCGATAGAAGCACTTAGCATGGTGCCCGGCTCATGGAGAGGACTCCCTAAACATTCTACTGCTGTGTTCTGCTGTCCCCTCTTGAGCTCCTTTCTATTTTTTTCCTGACGTAGCAGATAGTGCCACTGATATGTCTCATACTATCTGGAACACAGCATGTCTAAAACTAATTTGTGTGTTCCCTCCCCTCCCCCTTCCTCCTCTCATCCTAAATCTACTTCTGCTCTGTCCTGTCTCCTCTCCACCCTCCAGAGGTGCTGGGGGCACCGCAGGCTCTGGAGGATTGAATTCCTGCTCCACCACTTAATGCCGCATGACCTTGGACAAGCGCCTTAATGTCTCTAAATCTCAGTTTCTTCAGTGATCAACCTGATTGCAATCTGTCTTCTAGAATTGGGAAGATTCCCTGAGAGGAGTACACGTTAAGTGCTTAGTGTCGTTCCTGACACTTAAGTAGGTGCACAAATACATGTTTATCACTAACAATTCTAAAGCTAGAAGTGGTGGTGTCAGCCTGAATCCCTCTTCCTTCCCCTCACCTGGGAGTCATCAGTGCTATTGATTCTACCTCAGAAGTCTCTCTCTCCTCTTTCTATTCACTGCTTTTAGGTCAGGGTTTCTTCACTTGAGTCCACTGCTCAAAGAGGTTCATAATCCCCTGAAATTTTGACATAGGTGCATTTTTCTTGAGGAGAAGGCATCTAACCTTTATCATTGACTTTCACACAGGTCAGTGACACAGGAAAGGTTACTACTAACTACTGGCTTAGACTCTTACCTCTCGACTGTATTTGGTAACCTGTCCATTGACATTCCTCCCCTGGTCTCTGTGCCTCTGATCTACTCTTCACAGTGTTGCCCAGTTATTTATCTATTTATTTAGTGTTCTTACACCCCCATCCTGTGCATACAGTTGTGTTGACTCCCTGTTGCCTGTAGTGGCTGTTCTCACCCCGGCCACATAACAGAGTCACATGGGAAGACTGTTAAAAAACACCAATGCCCAATCCCCATCCTGGACCAATTAATTGATACTAACAAATACCAGACATCAGTATTTTGTTTTAAAGCTTCCCAGGAGACTTTAATGTGTAGCCAGAGTTGAGAGCCTCAGCGGTACAAGACAGCGGACCACCGCGTTAACATGGCACGTAGGGACCTCAGCAGTCGACTTTTTCAGCCTAATCTTCTGCCTCTTCCCCCATTCACATCCTGTCACTTACACTCTGGGCACATAGTTTTTGCTATTCTCAGAACATGCTCCAAGCTTTTGCCTGGACTGATCGCTCTGCCTCAAATGCCTTTCGCTCTTTCTCTGCCTGGTCATTTCCGTCGCAGACCCTCCCCAAGTCCCAAAGACAGTTGCAACCTTCCTTTTGTGCAGACTTCTATTATAGGCCTTACACTGTACTACAATTATTTGTGTCTGTCTTCCATACCACACTGAACTCCTAGAAGGTAAGATCCTTATTTATTTCACCTTTCTCGTGCTTGGCACCGGCTTAACAAGTTCCCTGAAAGTCTGATGAATAAGTAAATGAGAGGGGAAAGCAGCCTACTCTGGGGAATCAGAAAGTCCATGGGGTTGGAGCGTATAAGTAAATATGCTGTACCAGATGTGGTGAGGAAGGCTCGGCAGAAGTTCATCCTCTACTTTTATAAAAAGGAAAGATGGAAGTATATGAGTTTCTCACCTGGGACTAGGAAAGTCGAGACCAGCTTTGACAATAGCTCCAAACATTGTTGAGCTCACAGTCATGTGATGTTTGGCTCCTGAGATGGTGACGAGGTTTCTGAACGAGAGATGAAGAATCAGCCACTCCGATGGTGGCAGCTGTTTATTTTGCCCAGTGGACTATGCTAACTTAGTTACTGATTTAAAGATACCCTTATATGGACGGTTCTCCAGACATTATATGTTTCTAATTTTGATCTCATCTCTGACCCTTAGGTTTTAGCCGCCGTCTTCTCTCGGCTGTTGTTAATACTTTTTTCCTCAGTGTGTCTCAGAATTGTCCAACACGTTCTAAAGAATCGTAACTTAAACGTGATTGATTCCTCCTTTTCTTCAGTGCCCAGGATTAAATTTTGGAAGAGATTACTTTGGTGAATGATCTCAGAGAGGTTCTTTTGGATATTGTTTGGGGTTTTATCTTAACTGTTTTTCCTGTGCACTGGCCTACCACTACACTCCTGGGAGAAGCTATGGCTTATTTAACACTTTCACACAAAGAACAGTAAGTACTAGTCTGACATCATGATTTGCATGTTTTTCTGATAGGCTGTGTATGAACAACTAGAATACCCTTTGTCTAACTGGCTGTTTATTATCCTATAATCCAATATCATATCTTATCCTTATTCAAAATCAGAGTGTTAGTTGGAATTTATTAATATGCTACTCTTTTACATGTCCATCATCTTATTTAAAAAGAGGGTTTTTTTTTTACTTTTTAAAATTGAAGTATAGTTGTACAGTGTTTTATAAGTTACAGGTCTACCATGTGGTGATTCACAATTTTTAAAGGTTATGCTTCATTTATAGTTATTATAAAATATTGGCTGTATTCCCCACGTTAAGCCTTAAAGCAATCTGGATTTATCAAGAACTCCTCCTTTCAGTGTAGTTGACATGAAAGGATCTTAATTAGTGAAACTAAAAAGAATAATTTTTAGTTATTTTTTAGGAACACGTTTTTAAAAACAGATCTGACTCAAAGAACTGGGAGCCGGGCGCGGTGGCGCGCGCCTGTAGTCCCAGCTACTCGGGAGGCTGAGGCAGGAGGATCGCTTGAGCCCAGGAGTTCTGGGCTGTAGTGCGCTATGCCGGTCGGGTGTCCGCACTAAGTTCGGCATCAATATGGTGACCTCCCGAGAGCGGGGGACCACCAGGTTGCCTAAGGAGGGGTGAACTGGCCCAGGTCGGAAACGGAGCAGGTCAAAACTCCCGTGCTGATCAGTAGTGGGATCGCGCCTGTGAATAGCCGCTGCACTCCAGCCTGGGCAACATAGCGAGACCCCGTCTCTAAAAAAAAAAAGAACTGGGAAATGCACCCTTTCCTGGCAATTAGAGAGACAGGAAGAGAATGTCAAGAAAAAGAAGAAACCGAGTCTTACAATGTGAGCACTAAGGTCTAAAATGGGTAATTGTTTCCTGCTTCACAGTCTACAATCAACCCCAATACCCCGGTACCATTTGTCCACGCTTCTTTTTGTGAACCAGGGTCTGTGTAAAGGAGCTGGTCTCTATGTTTCTGAGAATGGCCTCTTGGATTATTATAATTTCTGGGCTATTACAGTTTTAAGAGCTGAGTTGTTAATCCTTCTGTTTTTTTGTTTATTGCTGATATTCTGAAAAATGAGCCCTCATTGGAGCACTTTTTAAAATGAAATATACAGTACTTAAGAGATAGAATCATGTACATTTATCTCAAGAGACTAGGCTCTTTCCCCCCCCATTGAAACCAGCCACCTACTGGATTCTTGTAGCTAAGTGAAGTTAGAATCTCTTATGAATATTTCAGCTCTTCTAATTTGAGGTTGATTTTGAACTGCTTACCCCCGAAGTGACCACTTCTCACTCAGTGTGTCTGGTTGAGAACAGACCACATCCATTTACAAAAAACCTGTTAAAAGTTAGAAAGCAAATCCTTGATTTCCCAACTGTTTTGGTAAACTGGTACCAAGTGTCGTGTTTTCCCACACACTTAGGCATCTTACAAATGCTCGGCGACTTGAGAATGGAACACAGGAGCCATGAGAACTTACTTGAAATTATTATTAGTAGAACTGGCAGCCTTTTGAGGGTCCTTTTCAGATTTACCCTGCAAGTTTCCTATAAAAACCCAGAGCCCCAAAGTAGATTCTCTACTATGTACAGGTGGTTCAAAGAGGAATTCCCCTTCATCATTATTTTACATAGGTAAAATAAACATTTTTTTAAAAAATCCATGCCAAGTACTGTTCTGAATGTTGTATGTCCATTGACTCATTTTTACAAGTCTGTTAACTTGCCTGTGGTTGCTAAGCTAGTAGGCAGTGAAGTTGGGATTCGAATGAACCCAGCAGCACGGCTCTATTAAAGAGCTCACCTACAGCCCTCTTTTAGTCCTTACCGTGAAAAGAGATTGTAGGAGCTGTTGAAGTTGGCTTAATTGCTTGTGAAACAGCGTGGCTAAAATAACAGAAATGAATACTGAATGCTAATGTGCCAGAAGGTTTTGGAAGTTCATAGCTTGTTGTCCGATTCTTAATAGTTTTTCTATAATTGGATGGAGTCAACTGAGAAGTGGGCATTTACGATTAGCAGTTCAGCATAACTTGTTAATTCACATTCTGTTCACCAGTGCGGAATTGACAATACAGTTTGATCTGTGGTGGGTGAAATTTTCACTGCTGCATTATCTATGAAAAAGAGGTTTTGAAACAAATAGTGTAAGATTGCAGGACATTTTTACTTATTTCAACACGACAGAATATTTTCAAGTACTTTTAGCAGTATTTTTTTTTTTAGTATAATCTGTATTTTCATCTTAAAAACAGAGGGAACTCAGTTTAATATTTGTTAATAGGTTCAAGTAATACAACTGCATTTAAAAGTGTTTTCAGTTTGGATATATAACTACTTGAAGCCAAATTAGACTAGAATTAGTAAGATTTCATTAACCTACCTTTTGAATCATGTGGCTTTGTCTACTTTTTTCCGCCTGAAATCCCAACTTACAGTACATTTAAGGTTTCTTGTTTTAGATTAGCTTGAATACTAATAAATTATAGAGGTTTCGATTGTACTTAATGAGCCTATGCTTATTTTTCCAATGAAGGTACATTTATTACATGAGACATTACTACAGCTTTGTTTGAATCTGGCAGCCGTGCTGTGTCTGTCTAGCAGTTTAAACCTAGCATCTCACGTGCACAACGGTTGCCCCAAGAGAGAAGGGGAGGGACAGTCTCTGATCTTCTGAGTGGAGGCTCATGTTGAGGCACGGGAAAACATGGCTGACCCTCGTGTTCTAGTACAGTGCTCTGTGAACTTCAGACAAAGGAAAAAATTAAATATATCTAGCACCTACTACATACATGTTCTGTCCTTGGTGATATAGCTATATCTGTATCTCTGTATTGATACACATCTGTCTACTGGTCTAGCTATCTAACTATCTATCTTGCTATGTATGCATAAACATGAGTTTGTTTATTTAACAAACTATTTATATATTAAGCACCAGGCACTGTTCTGCATGCTTTACAAATATAAACTTACTTAATCTTCATAATCACCCTATGAAATTTGTATATTGTTATGCCCATTTTAAAGATGATGAAACTGAGACACAGAGAGAGTAATTGCCCAGGGTCAACAACTATTAAGTGTTGAAACTCGAAGGAACCCGGGCAGTCTTGCTCTGGACTCCACACAATCATTGGACACTTTACAGCATAAACTTGGAGAAATTAAGGAACTTTATTAGTGATCTAAACAGCTATTAATTGATAGAGCTGAAATCCATTTCCCAGACATACATTCTACAGACATGCATCACAGCCTCCCTTTTTCTCGTGTCTTTGCTCATGTTGTTGGTTCTGTATAATGTTCTTTCCACTCCTTTTACTGTTGAAAGCTTATCAGCAGGCAGAGGCTCAGTTCACATGCCACTTTCTCCAAGATGCCTTTCTTGACTAACCCAACTAGAAGCCTCTTCTTCTTTTCTTAGATTCCTATTGGAAAGGATTTTCACCCTTTGGGATGCTTACTGATTACCCTCTTATATGGTAGAAAGGTTTATATATATACTGTCATGTCTCCTATCAGATTATGAGCCTCTTGAAGGTAGAACTGTCATTAACACCATTTTCTGCTACAGTCTTGGGCCGCCTGCCGTTTGTTCAAATCTTGCAAATGCTTGGGAGTTTCTTAGTGGCAGGAAGCAGCTGTTTAACGAGTGTTTGTTAAATGGATGTGACTATTAGGAATGTATGGTGAGGATAAATTTTCCCCAGAAAATTTAGAAATTTTAGAATTTTTAAATTTGAAATTTAAAAATTTTTAAATTTAAAAATTTAGAAATTTAAAATTTTCTAAGATACTTAAAAAATTAACTCTGTTAAAATAAGTATTCAAACAACAGCAGTAATAATGCTGCCTTTATTTTCATAGTCCTGATATAATTATGTTATAGATTATGCAGAATTAGCTGTTTATCAAAGGCTTTAAAAAGAACTGTCTTGAACTTGCTACTATGTGTATATATATTTTTAGCTTGCAAAAAATGCTGGAGAAAAAGTGGTTTATTCTTTGAGTCAGATTTTTCTGCTCATGTGTGTGTAAATGGTACTCTTAATCCATTTCTGAAGTATTAAGACAGACTGAAAGGCTGTGAACTCTGCCCATGTAATCACTCTGAAGGCCAGGATGGAGAAGTCATTACTTTAGCACAGGGAGTTGTAGCATCGAAGCCCACTTATATTTGTTTCCAATTATAAGATGAAATAAATAGAGCACTTACATTTTAGCAATTTTATCATCAGACCATATCACTATTTCATTTTAGTTTGATTAACGTGATAGTGGAGATGACAAAGTAAATGTAGTAATCAGAATTGTGGATTTTTTTTAAGCTACAATTGTGAATTTTTAAGAGTAAGATAGACGTAGATTAGTCTTAAAGGATTTCGTTTGGAAGTAAAGGGATGGACTGTTACAGACCTTTTGAAGATTGTATGTTTGTGAGCTTTTGCTATATAACAAGCCACCTAATTCTAGCAGCTGGGAAAAGGAAACCTTCTGTCTCGCAGTTCGGGAGGTCACCCTGGTGGCTCTTCTGGTTGGAGCTAGCCCGGCTGGTCTTTGCAGTTAGCTGGTGGCTTGGCTGGGGCCGCAAGGCCTGGGGTGGCCTCCTGGCCCGTCGGGCCATCGTCGGGCTGCCTGGGGTGGGGCTTCAGTGGCAGAGGGCAAGCCTGTGTCCACGTGGTCTCATCCTCAGAAGGCTATAGCCGGGAGTCTCCAGGTGGTGGTCTCAGGGCTCCGAAGTGCAGCAGGAGGCGGCAGGCTCCCCTGGGCCCGCCCTTAAGTCTTTGGGTGATGTCTGCAGGCCAAGCCCAGGTCAGTGTGGGCAGGGGCTCCCCCAGGGTGTGGGTACAGGGAAGCAGGAACAGATAGGGGGCTATTACTGCACCACCTGCCAGATATGAAATCTGTGCGTACTGTTGGTCAGTGTCCCTAAACTGATCCAGCCTTAGGCTTGCGGCCTGAGCTGCTCTAATGGAGGAGAACTGAGCAGGCTGTCCAGGCCGCGGTGTTTTCAGAGACAGTTGGCAGACCCTGGCTTCCCTGAAATACTTAACAGTTGTTTGAAGCCCCTTTCAACTTTTTCTGTTTTGAAGCTTCGAAGAATGAAAGTCAGGAGGCTTTCATCCTCACTCAGTAACATCCCAAACCGGTCTTCAGCGAGGACTGCACTGAACGTGGAAAGGGTGCGACCCTAAAGGCGCAGTGGTTTACTGAGAGCGCGTGCGTGGCCGTGCCTGACCGGGTGCCTGGCCGGCCCGGAGTCCTCACGCTGCCCCTTGCTGTCGCACCATTGCCCCTGTTTTATGGGTGGCAAGGAAGCAGACTCACAGGCCCGCTGAGCTGCCTGGGGTCATACAGTTGGTGGGTGGGGCTGCCTTTTGAACCAGGTCTTACTGACTCCCCAGCTATGGTCCAAAGAAGACTTTCTCCCCAGTGGGCTGGGGATGTTTTTTTCAGCACGAAGTTTTTGAGTACTTTATGCCATCCTCTGAAAACCTGGGGACCGTGGTGAGATGTGAATTTTTTCCCCTTCCTACCTTTCTCCTGCCCTGTACCTTCACTAGTTAGGCCAAAAAACCAGGTGTAATGAAGATGATAAATAACTCAGAGGGGAAACTTTACTGCTGGTTCCAGATGTCATTTTTAAATATTTTGGAATAATCTATCTGTGACTGTTCTAGAGTCCAAAATAAAATTCAGAATCCTGAAATATTCTAGGACATATATTTAAAATTTCAGTGGGGGGAGATATATTAGGAATTTGGGAGTAACATGCACACACTACAATATATAAAGTAGATAAACAACAAGGACCTACTGTAGAGCACAGGGAACTCTACTCAATATTTTGTAAAAACCTATGTGGGAAAAGAATCTGAAAAAGAAATATCTATATGTATATAACTGAATCACTTAGCGGTACACTTGAAAGTAACACAAAATTGAAAGTCAACTGTACTTCAATAAAAAAATTTCATTAGAAATAACCTTCATTTAAAAATGAAGCTGCCCCCCTTCCTTGTGCTCCCATGGCCCACAGCACATAACTGCATCGCCCTATTTACCAGAACCGTGTATTTGCCAGGTTGGGGCTGGGGGGGGTCCGTCCCTCCCACTCAGCCGTGAGCTCCTTGACATAGAGACCTTGTCTTTCCTTTCTGTATCCCCAGCAGCACGTCCCAGAACGGCAACATTCCAGTATTCCGGGAACAGTATTTGTTACATGATTCTATAACTCGATTCCATACCCAGGGAGAAACGCTTTTCTTCTTTTCATCTCTCCTCCTTTTGGTCTGTTTGTCCTCCTTTTAGTCCTTTCTCTTTTCTGAGTCATATTCTTCCTGTTTGTCTGAGTTCCTCGGCTTTCCATGTCTCCCACCCTCTCACTGGCGATATTTATATTCATTACATGTTGAAATGACGGCATCTTGGATGTATTGAGTTAAGTAAAAATGTTATTAAAATTAATTTCACCTGTTTATTTTTACTTTTTTAACGTGACTAGAAAATTTTAAATTATAGAGGTAGCTGCTCTGGAGGGTCGTGATCCAGGCCAGTCCAGTAACGTGAGTTTGTCAGAACAGTTGTCTTTGTCTGGATTTCATGGGTCTGTCGGGCTGAAGAGCCCCGAGGCGCCGGCCCCCACGCACATAGCTCTGCCTCTGCCTCCTGCCCACCACCCACAGTTCATGACAGCGAACGGGAGGCTTTACCTTGCTTTGAAATGAGGCACAGAGATTTTTCTCTGCTGTCACAGGTATGCCTGGAACAAGAGTCCAGATGACTCTCACATTCTTTTCACTCATGAAAAGGAAACAGCAGGGTGACTCGTACATTGGAGGATACACTATTTTCTTTGGAATGTTTTAGTTCTTGCATTTTGGAACAGGTGTGGCCTCTGTTGAAAGCAACAGTGGAGTCATACTCAGCATATTTGATACGTGAAGAACTGGAAAACTGCTCGGTGTCTCCTGCCTTCAGTGTAAGGGATGTGGGCCCATCATCCTGACCCTCTCCGATGGCAGATCCTATGCATAAGTATTTACGGTGTATTGGCTTTTTTCTTTTTTTCAGTTTAGGCTAGAAATAATGTTTTGGCTTAGAAACTCTTTGACTGAACTGTGACATAATAGGATAAGGATAATTGTGTCAAAAATAGCGTCTTGATGTCCTCCTTTGGCATTAAGAATTCCAGAGTAAGTTCGCTGTGGATCACTGAGAAGTGATCATGTTAATCAGAGGTCAGCCATCTGCGATAAGTTCTTTCCTTTTGGCGCAGAGTTGGGGGGCCCACTCCAGTGACGGGTTGGGATGGTGAATGCAGGGCAGCTACCATCTCACGGGGGTGAGCACGTGCTGGCTGTAGCCGCATAAGGCTGGGCCTGGGGGTGGAAGCCCGGACTGGCAGCCAGCAGTTTTTGTAAACAACCGGGAGGGGGATTGTGCTGGTGGCTCCAGCTCATGCCAGTGAGAACCAGCCCGTTCGCCACTTTGGGTGGCCAAGTGCTTCATAAGGACGCAGCCAGGTCTTACGGGTCCATGTCACCTGCCTGTACCAGGGAGTTGGGGTGTGAGCCTCAGAGCTCAGACCTGGGATCTGGGAGCTGAGCAGAATAAATCTCTTGAAATCTAAACTGACACATGACATTTTAAAATTGGGAAAACAGCTCTGAAAAGATTTGTAGGATTATAGCTGAATAGTTAACATGGAAGACATGTCATAGAGAGGTTAGGAGCAGAGGTGGAATAATCCCGTGTTGATTCAGTGAGAAGCGTTGGACAAGGCATTGAATTTCCCTGTTTACCCATCTGTTTAAAAAACAAAATGGGAAAATGACATCTCCCAGAGATGTTTGGAGATTTGATTGATGTTGGTAGTGTGCCTGGATAGTTCTCATAAAGTGTCCAGTAAGAGCAAAATGTGTCATAAGAACTTAAATATCTACACAGACTCGTCTGAACCATCTTGAGTAGATAAGCAGTTCTGTGTCTTTGATCCAAGTTGTACTTATTAAGGCAACTTGTATTTTTCAAAGAAAGTTCTGTGTTACTTCCAGTTTTCTTTTGAATATCAGCTATGTACTTGGGGTCTTTAACTGTCAACTTGAGCTTCAACATGATTTATAGGTGGTCTGTCACCTATAAAGGACAGTTTACCAGTTCCAGACAGCCAGGCAGTTAAATACACTTCAACATGCTTCTTGCTAAGGACGATGCCTTTTGCAAATATTTGAGATATTTGTTCTCAGTTGTTATTAGTGAACCAGTATCCTCACAGCGGCTCGTCGGGAGATGCAGAAGACAAAGCCAGAAGGCAAACGAAATTCGTTCATTATATATCAGAAAAAGAGCTTTCACTTACCGCTCTTTGTTGGTAGACTTACTGGTATGTGTCTTTGATGCCTGTTTAATTTCACGTAGTACCACGTCTAATCATGCTGTGTAAATAATCTGACAGAATATCCCTTTACTTGGTTTTTCCTTGTGAAGAGCATACAGCACTGCCACCTTGTTGCCAAAGTTTTGTCTGATTTGAAAGTGCTTAAAAGTCAAGTGAACGCCTGCTGTGAAAAAGAGCTTGCTCTCTCTCCCTCTGTCAGTACTTGCGAAAACAGGAAAACAGCGTAAAAGGAGATAGCACCATGGGACTGAATTCAATAATTAGCATAATCATGATGCTCCGTATTGTTCCCCAGGGCACGCCCCTTGGCCAGATCTCCCATTAAGAGGACACCGATGTTGTCCCAGTGAATAAATCCCCGCACACATGATGCAGATCAGCGAGTTCCTGCCCGCTGCGCCGGTGCAGTTAATTTTAGCCAGGGTTCGTTCTATGAGTGTAAAACTGTTTACCCAAGTAGAAGTTAGCAAGCTGAAATGTGACTTCTCCGCCCCATGTGAGAGGCGTCTATTTTAGACTCAGGTTGTGTCGGTGATCCCCAGAGAGCTGTCTTTGAAGAACTGCAGCCCCGATTTTCTTTGAAAGTACTTGTGAGTACTGGGTGAATCTTTCAGATTTCTCTTTGTTCTTTTCTCCTTAAATCTTCCTAATGTTGCTGTCATAATAATTTTTTATCTCTTGGGAAAACTGGGAACTCTGGGGTGGGCACTTTAGAGGCTTCTAAGAATGGTGGCGAAGGGGCTTTCCTTAAATGTATCCTAATGCAAGAAACCTGCCTTACTCGATGTTCCCAAGAGAAAGTATGTGATTCTTACTATTTTTAACTTTGCAAAAGCAGTCTGTGGATTGTTATATACTTTATCTGCTCAGATATTTGCTTAATGGAATGGTGTGTCATTGAGCTCTATTTTCAATGGTTACCTAACTCTTAGAGGGAAAAAAAAATGTTGAAAGTGGATTCCTGTTACACTTACTGTGAGCTACAAGTTTATGTGCAGAAATAATGGGAGTGTCAAATGTAATTTTGTAAAACGTGTAGATGGACAGTTTTTGTTAAAGGACGATTTGGTGCTTAAATCCATATACTCCTAAAGAGAAGCCCTTAAAAAATAAAATGAATTTAGGAGGAAGCTTTTGGAAAGTAATTGAAATTATCTTCTGGAAGAATTCCCTAATCTTAACTGCTTTCAATGTAACAAGTCGCCGGCTTAAATTCGGACTGAAGAAAACTAAAGATTTTAATGTAGAATATTTTCAATTAAGTCTGAATCACCTAGCTTAGTTCAAAGTGTGTTTTAATTCAGAAGACTCTGACTTCATGCCAAACAACTTGCTTATGACACAGAACCTGGCAGGAATTTCTTTATCAATTAATACGTAAATTATCTCCCCCCTGGGAATGTTGATTTTAATGAAACAGTTCTAACGGGGTAGTAGCTGCTCCCAGGCGTTAGGGCTCCATCATCTGTGGGCCGGAGGAAGGCTTGCCCTCAGATGCCATTTTCCATTTGGAAAGCTGCATTTAAAGACTTCTTTGTTAGTATGTATTGTCTGATTTTAAATCCGAACAACCCAAGGTGCCAACAATGAAAGGAAATGTTTCAGTGGTACATTTAGTAGGAAAAGAATGTAAGACGGGAAAATAGAACTGAGTTCTTGGGCTATTTTTAGAAATAAACTTTTTTTTTTTTAAACTTAAGTCTTTTTATTGAGTAGAAGAGAAACTTGCCATCCAGATTCATTGTAATTATAACAGAGAAGTCTGTAATGTCATCTTCAGCAGTTAAAGCGACTTTGTTCCAGGATATTCTTCAGAATATATACTTTTATCCAAAGAGAGTAACTGTTCTTACTTTTGACTGTTAATAAGGCACCATCAGAGTCTCAGTGGAGTGTTTCTAGAGGTATACTGTGGTTGGGTATTAGATCCTTTTCAAGCTATTATTCATCCGCTCAATTGTAGTTTAGTCCTGCAAAACAGAAAAGCTGTTTAAAATTTATCCATGTTTTTAATTTAACAGAAAGAAGTTTCCCAAGGTGTTTTTACTACAAGGAAGCATATGTTCTTTTAGGAGGAGTTACTAAAATGCTCGTAGACACTCTCCGAGTGTTTGCTTTTGTGATTTACGCTCTTTGAGAGAGTGATCTAGGCCAGGAGGTGATGTCAGTGTCAGGGTGGGAATTTCTCCTGTTTTGTGGAGCCTCGATTCTCCTCCTGCGGCTCACCCTGGGGGGGGCTGGTAAAGGGACAGTGGTCTCGGTGCCCTCCTGAGAAGAGGCTCTGTTGACTACTTGTGACCTTGGCCGTGACCAATCACAGTGAGCTCAACCTAGAGTCACCAACAGGGGGTCCAGATGCTGAGAAACATGGGCAGCTTTGTGGCCTGTGGAAGGAGCCCGGGACCCGTGGTTTCAGCCGTGTGCCGGGCACACCTGAGTCTCCTGCACTTAACTTTGTGCAGGTGTGACCTCCAGCCCTGTTTAAGCTGCTCTCCCTGGCAGCCCGCCCTTCTGTCCTAGTCCTTTCCCCCTTAAAATAGTTACAGCCCCAGAGGCTCTGACAGAGTAACTCCTGATCGCAGTAGATTTCTTTTACTGTGACCTCATTCCTAGAGAAGAGTCTTCTGCTCTGAAGCTTTCAGGGGTTTTCAGGGAAGTGGAGAGGAACGTTTTCTCTGGCTCCCCTTCATCCACGTGCGGTTTTTAATAGGTAACTGTGTGGCTAGACTTACATTATCTAACAGGTTGCCTTTTGGTTGGGAGCCTAATGCATGTGCTCAGTGATCACACTTCTAGAATGTTCTTTCAGAAGGAACTCTTGCAGGAATAGGATTTGATACATTGAGTTCCGGATGAAAGGAGCAGTGAGCAGAGGGGTGTCTTCAGCGCTGCCTGTCTTGGGCACAAGTGTATGGTAATAGGATCTGGCCCTCGGTAGGAATGCCGATTGCTTCTGGAAATGCTGGGACGGCTGTTGCTATTTAGCATGTATTAAGCACCCCCAGAGCCATACAATGCACAAAGAAAGCATAGTTCCTACTCTCAAAGAGCCCACATGCTCAAATTAGGCGGGACAGAGCCTGGGCCGCGACTTGCACACTGAGTAAACCTGCAGAGCAAGGAATAGAAGGAGGGAAAGGAAGACAAATGGGGAGGGTCGGGGGTCACCTGTGGGCTGCTTTCAGTCCATCTGGGCTTCTGCCTTGTAGGATTCGGGCAGCCGGCAGTGCCACGGGGCCCTGCTTCCCTGTCTCTTCCAGCAGCTGGGGAAGTGATGGAGGTAAGAGGGGGATGGCCCCCAGGGCCTGATCCACAACCGCAGGTCCCTGGGACGATTCCCCAGGCAGGGAAGGAGATCAGGAGTTTCACCTGCACCTGGAAAGGGACTGTTTATTAGTCTATAAAGGAGGAAACTTGATACCACATAAAAGCAATACAAGTAAGGGGCATCTTTCTCCACAGAGTGATGTCTGGATGGAAACCTGAATTTGGGTTCCCGATTTTCTCTCCCTCTTAAACTGATACACGATTGAACAAGTTACTTCATCCCCAATCTGGCTGGGGATGTCGAGTCAACAGTTGTGTTAGTTAGAGAAGTGCTTTGAGCTTCTCTGAAGAAAGGCGTTTCGAAGGTCAACTCAGCATTACTGCAGCCTGTAACGGTGTCAGAAGGGCAGGAATCAGAGGGAGCTAACAAGGCAGGCTCGGGTATTGGAGGTTAATAAAAGGAGGATGTGGTATGAATCTGTGAGTCATTTTCCCTTTATACTCAGCCTCATCCCATCTCTGACTAAGGTTCCGGGTCTAGTTCACGGCTCCACAACTAAAAGGGACTTGGAGAGATCCCAACAGAAAACCTCGCAAATGATTAAAGGGTTGGAAAATGATGCCTCTAATAAGATGTTAGGGAACTTCTGTTATTTAGGCTGAAGGGAAAAAATGACCAGGGGACTCTTGGATTGTTATTCCAGTGTCTGTGTGCCTCTGGACCAGGGGACGATGGCCAGCTAGTATCCAGTTCTGTTGAGGATGTAAGGGTTTGGTCCAGTAAGGGTTCAGTTAGAACCGTGGTCCTCAATGTGTGGTCCTAGTACCCTCAGCATCAGTACCACCTGGGAGCTTGTGAGAAATGCACATTCTCAGGCCCCACCCAAGACCTGTTGATTCAGAAACTGTGCGGGTGGGACCCAGCAATCTGGTTTTAGCTAGCCCCCCAAGTGATTCGGATGAAGTTGGAGGACCACTAGATGAGGTACAAAGACGAGTATTACAAAATGGGGAACTTGGGTCCTGGAAAATGTAAACGGTTTCCCTGAAGTCATCTAAAAATGGGTTTATATTTGTCTGCAGTGTTTTCAATATTCTGTCTGAAGTCAGGAGTTAAATGACCTGTCAGAGCCCCCTCTAGCCCTAACTTTGCGCTGGATTTCCTCTGTCACTGAGAGAAGACTAATAATTACCCAGGATAATTTTGCAATTACTTTTCTGAACTCAGTAGTTAAGACAGTGCCCGTTTCAGATGAGGAACAGATGAGATATTGTGGTAGAAGTCATATTGTGTTTTATCTCCTGCCTTTGCTCTATCACAGTGTCATTAAATAGACTGCTCCCCGTGTGACTTCTCAGCAGCCACCTGGGGGCAAGTTTGGGCAGCTGTGAAAATGGGGAGCCCCTTGATGTTGGCCCATGACCCCTCTGTGCCACAGACTGCTGTGACAGTCCCCATTTCAGGGGGGACTCTTCCCCATTTCAGAAGAAGCGTGGGGACGGGGCAGTGTGATGCCAGCCCATCTTCCCAACTCTGTCCCTTCTGCCTGCAGGATGCCATCCCTCGTGCCTGCACGGGGAGTTCCACCTGCCACCTGGAAGCTGGGGACAGGGGGACCTAAATATATTGTGGTAGTGGGTCTCCCTTAGAGCCGGAGGATAGGGGCCTGTTTATCCTGTTGTTTTGTATCCGCAGCAGACAACCAACGGGACACCTAGTAGGCACTTAACACAAATACCTAGTGAATTATTCTGTTGCACCGTCCAAGGCCACAGGTGCGCCGCCCTTGCCCATGTAATTAATGATCTCGAATCGGGCAGCTGGCAGTTCTGACCCTCCCCAGTCCAGGTACTTATTCCTAAGAGTCCCTCTCCTCCCCCCGCAGCCCCCCATTTTGCACATAATAAAAATGCATCTTGGGCTTCCCTGGTGGCGCAGTGGTTGGGAGTCCGCCTGCCGATGCAGGGGACGCGGGTTTGTGCCCCGGTCGGGGAAGATCCCACATGCCGCGGAGCGGCTGGGCCCGTGAGCCATGGCCGCTGAGCCTGCGCATCCGGAGGCTGTGCTCCGCAACGGGAGAGGCCACAACAGTGAGAGGCCCGCGTACCGCAAAAAAAAAAAAAAAATTCATCTTAATTTAGTTGTCTTTGCCCTTTTGTGTATTTTTCCTTTGTACTTTTGCTTGAAGGAGTTGTCTGGGGTTGAAAACAAACTACGGAGAGTGTGTCTGTTACACTTTGTATAGCGTTTAGGACAATCTGAGCTTCCTGTGATCAGAGTGAAGAAAGGGTTCTCTGAGGACATGTTTTGCCAGTGTTGCCTAGAAAGTGTCACACCTGGATCACACTGTTGTCCCCAGAGAGGCCACGTCCTGCCTTAGCCAGGCTCTGAGGCCCTCAGAGCTCAGCGCTGAGAACTGGGATAGTGGCATCCTTAGCTTTCATAGCGGCTCTTTATCACACATTTGCAGAGTATTCAACATTCCTTCAAGTGAGGGCAGTCTGGTGCAGACTTGTTTGCCTTGTCATGGGAGACAGAGGGTGAAGGTGGCAGGTGAGTATTCCAAGGCTGTCACTGAGTCTTCAGACCTCGTTATGTTGGAAAAACCTGACTTCTCAGACATGAGGCCGCGTGTGCTGTCACGTTCTACATCTACGCACAGAGTATGTGAGACCTGGTCCCTGTGGTGGTTGCACACAGAGAGGACAGGTTTGTCTTAGTGATTCAGAGAGCAGAGACAACTGACTTCTAACGCCCTGTATCAGTCTCTGAATAGAAAATACTGTCTTTAAAACCCCTGAACTCTCAATAACTATATATCCAGTAGAGGAAATCCAAATGGCTGCTTGATTTGGTTCTTCATGGTAGCAGGCAAAAGGCTATTTTCATTTCTGTGCAAAGAGAAATGACAAAATAGTCTTCTTGGGTATTTCGCCCTGGCAAAAGTAATTTTGTTTCTAAAATCAGTCATATCTAGTCCTCAGATGTGTCATTAAAAATGAGAGTGGTGGGACTTCCCTGGTGGCGCAATGGTTTAAGAGTCTGCCTGCCAGTGCAGGGGACATGGGTTCGCGCCCTGGTCCAGGAAGATCCCACATGCCGCGGAGCAACTAAGCCCGTGCGCCACAACTACTGAGCCTGCGCTCTAGAGCCCACGAGCCACAACTACTGAGCCCACGTGCCACAACTACTGAAGCCTGCGCGCCTAGAACCCGTGCTCCGCAACAAGTGAAGCCACCGCAATGAGAAGCCCGTGCACTGCAACGAAGAGTATTCCCCGCTCGCCACAACTAGAGAAAGCCCGTGTGCAGCAACAAAGACCCAACACAGCCAAAAGTAAATTGATTAATTAAAAAAATTTTTTTAAAAATGAGAGTGGTTAAGTGGTTTGGGATTAACTTTGTCTCATGGTAGTTGTTGAGTCAAAAAATTTAACTTCTTTGAAAGGAGAGGAAAAAAAAACTCCTTAGCTGGTTATTAGACTACACAAGAATTACCTAATAATTCATAAAAGATCCCCAGAGACAACCAAAAAAGGTACAGGTTAAATAATTCATGGTGTTGCCATATAATGCAACACGCTGCAGCCATTTGAAATGAAGATGTTGGATGTACACGGAGTAAAACTAGCAGGTTACAGAAAACATGCATCACCTCATTTTTTGAATGGAAGGCATTTTTAAATGGGCTAATGGCTTTAATTCCTGTTTTAAAAGGAAGGCATTTATATGTACATAAAAAAAGAACGCAGTGCACCAAATATAAACAGTAGTTATCTGTAGGAGATGAGCTCATGCATGATGTTTCTCCCCCTGGCTTTTTGGTTACCTGTATTTTAGACATTTTTTCTTCAACAAGCATATATTACTTATGTAATAATGAAAAACTTTCTTTTCAAAAAGGAACTGTTGTAATTAATTTCTTTTTAATAAATTTATTTATTTATTTATCTTTGGCTGCATTGGGTCTTCGTTGCTGCGCGCGGGCTTTCTCCAGTTGCAGCAAGCCTGGGCTGCTCTTCGTTGCGGTGCGTGGACTTCTCATTGAGGTGGCTTCTCATTGCGGAGCATGGGCTCTAGGCACACGGGCTTCAGTAGTTGTGGCACAGGGGCTCAGTACTTGTGGCTCACGGGCTCTAGAGCACAGGCTCAGTAGTTGTGGTGCATGGGCTTAGTTGCTCCGCGGCATGTGGGATCTTCCCGGACCAGGGATCGAACCCGTGTCCCCTGCATTGGCAGGAGGATTCTTAACCACTGTGCCACCAGGGAAGCCCTGTAACTCATTTTTATTTTGACTTCTATATTTTATTTAATTCACCAGTGGCCTCCCAGTGGCTTACATAATTAATGCCTACCCCTGTGGATAAAACTAGTACAGCAAAATGTACACAGAAACAATGGTCATTTTGCAGTGGTGGGCTAGGAGCATTGTTCCTTGCCTTACTTTCTCCTTTTCCGTATTTACCAAAATTTTTATATGCATGCATATTATTTTTACAGTGGAAAACTGTAAGGCAGAGACTTGAGATCTTGTTTCTTGGGAAGAGGCCCACATAGGCTGATGTGTAGCAGGTACCAGTGAAGGTTGATCCTGTTAATTCTGCAGTGTGAAGGGCATTCGGCAGGGGTCTGCTGTCACTACTGGGTGCTCTGGAGGTTCTGTGAACTCTCACATGAATGTCAAATGGGCCAGGGTCTCAGGTTCAGTGTTATGTGGAGAGCAAAGGCAGGGAGCTGGGGAATCCAGCATATTTTATAAAGTCATTAAAATGGTGTGCCTAGTGTTACGATTACCCACTTAAGTTTTGTCAGGGGCCATCCTTCTGGATCATAGATCCATAGTAGTGGGTGGTAGAACCATGTGCTGGGGGCCTCAGGTAGCGTTTCCACAGTACTTAACCGTGTGGTATCTGCGTGTATCTCAGCAGCGTTTACTGAGGTGAGTGATGGCCCTGTAGGAGAGCACCGGCTGTCTTAGTTACTTCTGCCACAGGCTGCCAGGATGTCCCTGTGGCCTTAATCAGAAGGCTGTTTTGGGGAGGTGTTTTGGTACGGGTGGCCGTTGATTTAAGAAAGTCTTGAGCAGAAGCAGGAGACCTCCCTTTCTACCCGCTTTGTATGGTGAGTCGAGAGGGTAAGTCTTTTGATGGTTATGTAAAGGGCCTCTCATTTCGGTCTATTCCTAAGCCTCGGCCCAAATGAGTGGATCCATCCCCACGTTCACTTGAAGACGGAGGTCTGGACTGAGATTCAGTTGAATCCACTTTCAATGGGACTGATACCTTAAGCTTAATTTAAAGCCAAAGAGCTTTGAGAAACCAGAAGGAATCTAGGATCCTGTACAACCATGTTTTGACCTAGTCTTTGGTTCAGAACCTTTGTTACTCATCAGGAGTGTTTCCTGGAATCCTGAGAACAGAGAAAGCTGGTTTTTCAAGTTTCCTTCCTACTGTTTTTATCCTTACAAGGAGCATTCTTCTCCTCATCCTCTCTTTCCTTTCTTCATCATCTTTGTCTCTTTCTCCTGCACTTACACAGTAGGAATAATCTCGTAGTCCTTCTCCACACTCTTGCCTCCCCGAGGAAGTAAAGGCACATCTCCCATGGGTTTATCTTCATTTTTGCTGGGCAGGGGAGGGGAAGAGAGCAGTGGGTGAACCGTTTAACCCAGATAGTCAGACACTCAGTGGATGGAGCCCTGTTCCCAGTGAGGACCGTGGAGGCCACTTACGCACATCCTTGCCACCAAGTGGTTCCAACTTCAGTGAGACACAGAGCTCTCCGCACACAGCGAGAGCACAGATGTGTATCAAGATGAATAAGCAGGTGGTCACAGTTTGATTAATAGAAGGCTTTGCCAGTTGAGTGGCACGAAGGAAGAAAGAGAGCATCTTTTTAAAAGGGGTAAAGCAGGGACTTCCCTGGAGGCGCAATGGTTAAAAATCCATCTGCCAATGCAGGGGACACAGGTTCGAGCCCTAGTCTGGGAAGATCCCACATGCCGCAGAACAAGTAAGCCCGTGCGCCACAACTGCTGAAGCCCGTGTGCCTAGAGCCCGTGCTCTGCAACAAGAGAAGCCACCGCAACGAGAAGCCCGCGCACTGCAACAAAGAGTAGCCCCCGCTTGCTGCAACTAGAGAAAGCCTGCGTGCAGCAACGAAGACCCAACACAGCCAAAAATAAATAAATGAATTTATAAAAAAATAAAATAAAATAAAATAAAATAAAAGGGATAAAGCAGATAAAAGTATTTTGTGAAACTATAGGCTACATTAGAAAAGGCAAGAAACTGGTGGCTGTCGAGGGAAAGGGTGGCTTTTGTAAGAGCAAGAGAATGAATCTTGGCTTAAAAATTTGGACTGAGTTTCTTCCTTTTTGTTTTTTTGTTTGTTCGTTCCCTTTTTGTTTTGTTTGTTTTTGCCTTTACTCTGAAGATTAAAAGCAAAAATGAGAGTAGCGAGGTGGTTGGGAGTTATAAATGAGCTCATCTACTGTCGTAAAGGTTTAAAAAAAAAAAGAGGGATTGCTTTCAACTTGACCTGAAATTAAAGTGGCGGCTGGTGTGGGAAGAGAGGCTCGCTGAGCTGTTCTGTCACTGTGTGCCTCAGCCTGCTGTGCAGACTTGGGGATCCCTGGGGACCCGGCAGGCAGTGCGTCCAGCCTCGCACCCCGTCTGTCAGCCCTGATTTTTGCCATCTCTACTTTTGTATACATTCGCTTGATTTTTCTGGATCTTTAAGTCTCAGTGTCTTCAGGCTCTGTGGGCCTTGTCAGTAACAATTAAGGAAATCCAGAATTTTTACTTGAAGAAAAATGACGAGACCTAATCCAGAAGAGACTTCTTCGGTCAGGTATAAAAGCTTGACCTTATCATACTAACTATTAAGCATTAGAAGGATATGGTTTTTTAAGTTTAGTTTGTATTGTGTTCTGAGAAGAAATGACCCCCAGTAGGCAATAGTATAATAAGAAAGATTTTGTTTTCTGTCCCCCTATTAAATATTAAGTACTGAACTTTTAAGAACCCAAGTGATCACATTGTATTCAGCTGTGTAAGAGCAGTACAGGTGTCGAGGTATCTTTTCTTAAAAGGCAAATCCAGTCACTTAAAAATTTACATACAGTAAAGTTCGCTTTTTCTGGTGTACAGTGGTATGAGGTTTTACACATGCTCAGGTTTTTATGGCCACCAGCACAGCCAGGATACATAATAATTCCAACTCCTGTGCAGCTCCTTTATATTCAGACCTTCCCACCGTCCCTTGCTCTCTGAACTGTGAAAGCAGTCTCTAAGCCCCAAACGTCATGGTAGAGGGTGAAAATCTAACTAGCTAAGGAGACTTAAGCACAACCTTTGACCAGTAAGTGTCTTATGCTGTCCCATGGGTGATCCCTAGCAAGCCAGACTAAAGTATATAAAAGGGAGAAATATCTGAGCAGAGACATCAACAGCTGTGCCCTGTAGGGAAAGTAGACTTACACAGAATTAGTCCAGCCAAGTAAACAAACAAACAGATAACCTCTGGTGGGGAGGGAGTAACCAGTAACCAGAGTTGCTACAATATATTATCTAAAAATGTCCGTTTTTCAACAGAAAATTATGGGACATGTTAGAGAAACTGGGCAGTAGAGACTGCTTTTGGAGGGGCCCGGTTACTGAACTTAGCAGACAAAGACTTCAAAGAAGCTATTATTTTATTTTCTTAGTTCAAAAACTAAAAGAAACCATTCTTAAAGAATTAAAGGAAAGTGTGGGAGCAGTGACTCATCGCATAGATAGAGACTATCCTTAAAGAGAGGGAAATGATAAAAAAAAAAGAACCAAATGTAGATACTACACCAAAAGCAAAAGCAGCAAAAGCAAGGACAGATAAACTGGATGACCTCAAAATGAAAGGCTTCTGCACATCGAAAGACACGATCGGTAGAGTGAAAAGCCAACCTAGAGAGTGGGAGAAAGCATTTGTAAATCATGCATCTGATAAAGGGTTATTATCCAAAATACAAATGTGTGAAAAACTCCTACAACGACAGCAAAAAACAACCTGGTTCAAAAATGGGCAAAGGACTTAAATAGACATTTCTCCAAAGAAGATTTACAGATGGCCAGCAAGCACATGAAAAGATGCCCAATATCATAATCATTAGGGAAATGAAAAGCAAAATCACAGGGGGACATATCACCTCACACCCCTATTAAAAAACAAAATAAAATAGAAAATAATGTGTTGGTGAGCATGTGGAGAAATTGGAACCTTTGTGCACTGCTGGGGGGAATGTACAGTGGTGCAGCTGCGGTACAAAACGGTACGGCAGTTCCTCAAAAAATTAAAACCAGAACCGCCATACGACCCAGCAATCCCACTTCTGGGTGTATACCCGAAAGAATTGAAAGCAGGGACCTGAAGAGGTGTTTGTACACCCATTTTAATAGCATTATTCACAATAGCCAAGAGGTAGAAGCAACCTAGAGGTCTATCAGCAGATGAATGGATAAACAAAATGTGGTCTATACATACAATGGACTATTACTCAGCCTAAAACATCGAAGGAAATTCTGACACATACTACAGCATGGGTGCACCTTGAAGACATTATGCTAAGTGAAATGGAGACCGTCACAAAAAGACAAATACTGTATGATGTCACTCATATGATAGAGTAGTCAAATTCATAGAGACAGAAGGTAAAATGGTGGTTGCCAGGGAGAATGGAAGATTATTGTTTAATGGGTACAGAGTTTCCGTTTGAGATTAAAAGTTCTGTAGATGGGTGATTGGGATGTTTGCACAATAATGTGCATGTACTTAATGTCACTGAACTATACACTTAAGAATGGTTAAATGGTAAATTTTATGTTTATTTTAACCACAATTAAAACACTTTTTTAAAGTGGAAAAGTACAGTAGCCAAAATGAAAAACTCATTAGGGGGCTGCACCGTGGATTTGAGTTGTCAGAAGAAGGAATCAGCAAACTTGAAGATAGAATGACAGAGATTATCTGGTCTGAGGAACTGAAAGAGAGAAGAATGAAGAAAAATGAACAGAACCTCAGAAAAAGATAGCCCACTGTTAAGTGTCACAATGGGAATACCAGAAGCAGAAGAGAGAGAAAGGGGCAGAAGAAACACTCGAAGAAGTCATGGCTGACAACTTCCCCAAGCTGGTGAAAAACACTAACCTACACACCCGAAATGCTTAACAAACGCCAACGAGGATAAACACAAAGAGATCCACACCCAGACATATTATAGTCAAAATTTTGAAAGTGAGAAAATCGGAAAGCAGCAAGGGAGAAGTGACTTGGGGAGTATGAGGGAAGCCCACCAAGACTACAGCTGACGTCTCATCAGGAACAGTGGAGGCCCGCAGGCAGTGAGAAGACGTGTGAAAGTGCCGAGAGAGTCCTGCATCCTGCAGAGCTGTCTTTCAAAATAAAAGCATTCCCAAGTAAATGAAAACTGAGAGAATCCCCTCCTAGCAGATCTGCCTTACAAGAAATGCTAAAAGAAGTTCATTAGGCTGAAAGGAAGTGACACAAGACAGCAATTTGAATCCACACACGAACTCCAGTAAAGATAATTAAGTAGGTAATGATAAAAGACAGTATAATTACATATTTTTCTTCTCTTAACTGATTTAAAACATCACTAAAGAGTAGCTTATATCTGGTTGCTTTCTGGTTGTTTTAAGAAAGCTCTTTATGTTCATATCAAAGCATCCTCCCCAGCTCTAAGTTTTCTGAAGGAAAAATTGAGGCAAAGGGAGCTAGTGACTTGCCCAAGAAAGTTTATCTTAATCATGCATAAGGAATGAAGTGCCGGGAGCATTCTCAGAATTGGGAAATAATTTTCAAAGAAATCTTATATAAGCTGTCTTATCTCCCTTATATTTTTTAACTTCTGTCTCCGTGTTCTTTGAAGGTGATATCAAGTAAATGCTTCTGGTTTCTTAATTTAGTAACAAGACTTTAATTTCATAGTCTCAGAGATATGAAGAACTGCTAAATGTTCATCTGACTTACCAACCGGATGAACGATTTATGGCCTTATTGCCTTGTTTAGGCTGCTTACACTGTATTTTGCACTTGATGGTGGAATTGAATCGTTTGCAGCCTTCTGATGAGGCACTTCAGAGCCTTGAACAGACTTTGCTACATCACAGAAAGTCCGACTAAATCATTTTAATAGTTATCTGTCCTCTCTTGCTTCTGCTGCCTAAGAACTATTGCTTAAGAACCTCTGGAATGAGAACAAGAAATATGGGGCTATAAGTTGAGCATGGAGAATACTTAAGATAATAATCTTCATCTATCAACTCTTCTATTTATACTAATGTTCCATTAATAGAAATAATACGTAGTGGTATCAGGAATCAATGTTTTTGTGTCATTCACATTTTTATTGAGCTTCCATTATACTTGGAACAGAATTAGCAAATAAATATGTAAGAACCAAGATATCTATTTATATACATAGTTCCATTTTAAACTGTGGCTGAAGGGAAAGTATTTCCCTAATATAGTTCCTGGAACTTAGCCAAGCAGCCCAACACTTCAGGGCACAGAACTGGAACAAGTGATCCTAGGTTTGCCAGTTGATAGAAGAGATGTTAAGTGGTTTGTTCGTGAAAATGCATCTATTTTTGGTTATGAGTGAAGAAAAAACTTTACCTAGAATATTTGGAGGGAATCTGTCTATAGTGCCTACAGAAAGGGAAAAACGCTCAGGAGCCACTTCTGTCTTAGAGTGGGAGAAAATGTGTAAAGCTCAGCTATTCTAGTCCCTGGCTTTCAAGCACTATTGCACCTAAAACGCTCCGCAAGATGGTAATAATCTATTTTTCAAATCTTCACTGCAAGTAATTCCACATTTCCAGTGGGAGCTTATCGCAGTGTGTGGCAACCCATTCAGTTACAAAGTTTTTTCCTCCTGAGCGTAGTTTTTCTTACTACAATGAAAGACTTTTTTTTTAATTGGGGTATAATTGCTTTACAGTGTTGTGTTAGTTTCTGCTGTATAACAAAGTGAATCAGCTCTATGTATACCTATATCGTCTCCTTCTTGGACCTCCCTCCCACCCCCTAGCCCCCATCCCACCCTCTCGGTCGTCACAGAGCCCTGAGCTGAGCTCCCTGTGCTATACAGCAGATTCCCACTAGCTATCTATTTTACTTACACATGGTAGTGTATTTATGTCAAACCTAATCTCCTAATTCGTCTCACCCTCCCCTTCCCCCTCTGTGTTCACATGTCCGTTCTCTACGTCTACGTCTCTATTCCTGCCCTGCAAATGGGTTCGTCTGTACCATTTTTCTAGGTTCCACGCGTATGCGTTAATATATGATACTTGCTTTTCTCTTTCTGGCTTACTTCACTCTGCATGACAGACTCTAGGTCCATCCACGTGTCTACAAATGACCCAATTTCATTCCTTTTTATGGCTGAGTAATATTCCATTGTATGTATGTGCCACATCTTGTTTATCTATTCACCTGTCGTTGGAAAGAGTGTTTGCTGTATCTCCAACTGGGGAAAGAGTGGCTGATAATGTATTTCCTTTTGGTAACCTTTTCATGGAATCACTGAATTATCTGTTTAAAATGGAAATAATAGGTAGGGGCTCTGTTGCTCTAACCCACTACTCAGTCATTCAGATCCCATTTGAACACCTCCAGGAAACTAACACTTATGCCTCCTGAGAACATCTTTCCGTTTCTAAGAAATACTTTTCATGTAAGTCATGTAGGACCTCCTAAATCTTCCCTTCTTCTGGCCAAATCATCCTAACTCCTTTAACTTTTAATTCATTTGAATTAATTTTGCTTTTATTTCTTCATCCTTTAAAAAATATTTTTACTGACTAGGTTTAGACAGTGCCTTCCCAGGGAGCAAAAGGCTGTGTGGAAAACATCTGAATAACACACACGCTTTATGAGCCAACAAGAAATTTAAATGTCAGAATGACAAAAATGCAGGAGGGAGAGTGAATATATCCGGAATGAGGCCTGGTACAGAAGAGCTGAGCCCACAGGCTCTGCAGTGGAAACTGTAGCTAGAGGACCAAAATAAGTTTGTTCATGTTCCATAAATTCATGAAGGCCGTTGACTGCACTGCTCAGGAGAGGGTCAGAAATTTCCACTCCCTCTCCCCACAGGACAATCCTGTGGTTCATAGTTCCAGGCTAAACTGCCTCTTCCCGGCCCTGTGGTCTCTGGATGATGTAAAATAATGGAGCTGGACAGCACTTGAGACATCAGCTGACCCTGAAAACGTTCCAGGGTGCAGGCTCTGCAGCCTTCTTGGTAGCCCGCTCTCTTTATCACCCTCTGCTCTTTCCCCATGGTCTCTGCCTCCCACCCCTGGCTGAGGCCAGGACCTCAAGGTATCCCACCCCCCGGGGTCAGGAGTAGTGTCATTAAGAAAGCCCGATGCTTGTCAGCCAGGGGCATCACTTCTGCTGCCTTCACACGGGTTTCGTTTGAGCGCCGCCTACACAGTAAGTGGGTAATCACAACCTGTACTCTCAGGACGTCACATCTTCAGAAGGACCAAAATTGGAATAGATAACTTCTAAAAGTCCCTTCCGTTCGAATGTTTTATGATTCTCTAATTCTGTGAACCAAGATAGGCTAAAAGAGTTAATCATAGGTTGTTTCTTGTAAACATTAACCTCAACTACTGTGAAGTACTTGGACCATCAGGAAATTGCTTTATTCTTTGGGTTAAGTTCAGTCCTGATGGCCAAAACCTCCAGAGGAGCATGAGAAGGATGAAGAAAGAATCCAGAGAAAGAGCAAGTGTGACCGAGGAGGAACCTTTAGACTCCTGCACATCGAGGCCCCAAACCATGCAGAGACCTACTCACCGAGGGCTCAGACACCAGAACGAAGGGACAGCCTTGAAAGTGAAAAACAAAGATAAGATAAATGAAGAGAACAGAAGACGTATTCTGCATCTTAAGTTGTGGGTCGTAAGGAAGAAAGAATTGTCTGAGAGGCCTAGGCTGAAAACAGACAGATTCATATGAAATTCATTTTCTTTACTAGGAAAAACTAAGCATATTTTGGTTGTACATGCCTAACTTTAAAAAAAAGTACTTTTCTTTGTAGTGTTTGAAGGTTTTTTTTTTAATTGATGAAAGTAGTAATTGCTCATTGTAAACAGTTTTCATAATATCAAAAAATGTAAAGAACACCTAGAGAGAGTCGCTCTTATTGGGCCTGTTTCTTTAGTCCCTTAGCTCCGGACGCGCAGGCTCAGCGGCCATGGCTCACGGGCCCAGCCGCTCCGCAGCATGTGGGATCTTCCCAGACCGGGGCACGAACCCGTGTCCCCTGCATTGGCAGGCGGACTCTCAACCACTGCGCCACCAGGGAAGCCCCCGGTGCATTCTTAAACATGGTTGAAATATGGCCCAGGCCATTTTGTTTACGGATTTTTCACTTAGGATTATTACTATGTTCCGATGTCATGTAAAACTCTCAAGTTACACCATTTTAGCGACTCCATAATATTTCCTCTTTAGAAGTCACCCGTGTTTCTGAGCCATTCTCCTGACCAGGGACAGTTAGGTGGTTTCCTCTTTTTCATGATCATTATAAATGACCCTGTTAATAAACATCTTTGTACATGAGTATTTATTCACATTTTAAATTATTTACTTGTTTTCTTGAACTTTTGAGACTGATGTCATAAAGAACACCCCTTCCCTACCTGAGTCCTCCTCCTTCAAGGTAGAGGACCAGGATGGCCCTGCCTCTGGCCCAGCCTGGCAAGCGTACGAGCACCATTCCTCATATGAAAATAAACACCGTTGCTCGGAACTGTGTAAATCATTTCTGACTGTACTTTTGGGAGATGACATTACTGGACTGATTTTCGAGTTTGGTATTGGAGTTGCAAACAAGGTGACACTTTTATTATCTCATGCGCTCATCTACTGTAACTGACCTCCTGGAAGCTTTGGTACATGAGATGTCCACAAGTTCAGATTTAAAGTACCTGCAGTCTGTGGCCCTCCACAGAAGTGATTTTCAGCTGAAATGCTTATATTTGCCCTAACCTTGAATGCTCTCGAAGGGTACCTCTTTTTGGGTCCTACGGAACTGATGGAGACTTACCTCCACGGGAAGGCCGGCTGTTCTCTTCTCTATGGAAGCACTAAGTGCCCATCTTGAAGGGCGGTCAGTAGGCTCTCCCAGCAGCAGGCCTTCCTCTCTCGTCTCTGGCCTCGGAAAAGCTGTGTGTGAGTCCCTTTCTGTGGGCCTTTCCCTGTGCAGTGCAGCGTCCTCCTCTGATCTGGTGTGCTCTTTGCTTCTCGACACCATTGTTTGGAGCAAGGGTGACAGCCTGCCCCTGACCCCTGGCTCCATTGGTTGCACTGGCTGGTTTTACTGTGTCTGAGTGGAATGTTCCTTCTTTCCTCAGGTAAGGGAGTGGCTCTTTCTTTCTGTTTTTAACTATTTAATAACTTTTGTACCTTATCCTAGGGGACTTGGGGGTTGGGGGGCCAGTGTGGCAGTACAGGAAGGGAAAATATCAAAGATGACCCTGTCGTTTTCCTTCTTTTTTTCCTCAGCTCTGTTGAGATATAATTGACAAATAAAATGGTAAGATACTACCATTTAAATGTTACAATTTAAAGTGTCGGGCTTCCCTGGTGGCGCAGTGGTTGAGAGTCCGCCTGCCGGTGCGGGGGACGCGGGTTTGTGCCCCGGTCCGGGAGGATCCCACGTGCCGCGGAGCAGCTGGGCCCGTGAGCCATGGCCGCTGAGCCTGCGCATCCGGAGCCTGTGCTCCGCAACAGGAGAGGCCACAGCAGTGAGAGGCCCGCATACCGCAAAAAAAATAAAGTGTACTCCGTGATGATTTGATATGTATTTGTACATCTACATTGCAAAAGGATTCTTGTCATCTCGTCAGTTAGTGCGTCCATCACCTCACCTATTTATATATTCCAGTGTTATTTTCTAATCGCTTGATTGAGGCATAATTTATATACAGTCAAGCCCACCAGCTGTAAGTGTACAGTTCCATGAGTTTTGACACACATGCATAGTAGTATAACCACCACCATACGCAAGAGAGAGAACGGAAAGTTTCCTGTGCAGACGTGTGTTTCCATTTCTCTTGGGTAAATACACCTCAGAATGGGATTGCTGGCTTGTATGCTGTATTGTATAAGAAACCACCAAATTGTTTTCCAAAGTGGCTTTACCATTTTGTGTGGATTTTTTCTCTTAGTACCTTTTAGGGTTCTTTTTTCTCTACCTCTTCGCCTCCCTCCTCCCCTCAAAGAAGTTCCTGCACCTTACAGTGTATGTCAGTCTTCAAGCAAAGACAAGGCCAGAGTCGGTACATCGGGGAAGAAGAGCCGCACTGGAGGGAGACGGAGGCATACGAGTGAGAAAGATCCTTCTAGAAGGATTTGGGAACCTCACTGTGTTACAATTCCTGTGACTACAGTGATACCATAACTTCAAGTTGCTTGAGGCTACCCACAACTTACAAAACACTTTGCATGCATTAGATTTGCTATTCCTGTCCCCGTTAGCAGATGGTGAGACAGGACTTACCCATGGTCACGTTGCTAGTTGGTAGCAGCGCCAGGCTTGGGCTTCAGGTTTCCTGACCATTGCCCAGGGCTTTATCTGCCGGTAACGGCAGGTCGCCACGTGTGGATCCCTGGCGCTGAGCTGGGGGCCTTCACCCACCACCATGCTGTGTGCTGTTCTTCCCACTTTTCAGATGAGGCGTTGATATGACTTGCCCAGGGCTGTGGAGCCAGGAGGAGGCTGGAGTGGCATGGACCCGGGGCCCTGACTGGCCCTGTGCTCTTTCCCCTTCTCCGGGCAGGAGAAACAAATGCTCTTTTCTAACAGCAGAGAGAAAAGGAGGAGGCGAAGGACACACAGGGCTGGGCAGGGGCCGCATCTGTTGGCCGACGTCCAGGCCACTTCTGTTCCAGCTTGCGTCGTTCCCTTTTTTTTTTTTTAATTTATTTGGTTGCACTGGGTCTTAGCTGCAGCAGGCAGGCTCCTTAGTTGCGGCGTGCCTGCAGGATCCAGTTCCCCGACCAGGGATGGAACCCGGGCTCCCTGCATTGGGAGCGCGGAGGCTTAGCCACTGCGCCACCAGGGAAGTCCCGCGTCGTTCACTTTGCACGTCATATGTCATTGTTTCCAGGCTCTGTGTCCGTGCTCAGTCCCCAGCGAGGACACCTGCTTCTCCTGCCTCTGTTATCTGCATCCTCTGCCTCCAAACCCCTGTTCCAGGTGGTGCCTGACCTCTGGCTGCGTTGTCACCTTGCCTTCTGACGTCATTTTCTCCCTCTTCTCCCCTCCTCGTCCCCTCTGCCCGTCCCCCTGCCTCTGCCGTCAGCAGAACAGCATCCACCTGCCTTTCTCCAGGCACCTCTGCTCCCAGGGCCGCTCCGCTTATCTGTGAATATACTGTTTAAAGGGGGCAGAGGCCAGTTTCAGACCCATTCTAGTAATGTTTCCACTTTTTATCATTCGTGTGAAAATATGAAACTCAGCGTTTTCTACCCTAAATATACTATTACTTTTTAAACTGTCTTTTTAACATTTAAGCGTTTGCAGTCGGTGTTTCCGTGAGCTATTCAAGAATGATGCTGTAGGCAGAAGCTAACACACCATTGTGGAGCAGTTGTACCCCAATGAAGATGTTAAAAAAAAAAAAAAGAATGATGTTGTTAATAGAAACTCCTTATGACAAGATCTGCATCCTGAATGGTGAAAGAAAAATGTTTCTGCTGTACTGTTCTCCACAAGTCATAAGATTCCAAAAGTGAATCTTCCGTTTTATTTAAATATTACCAGGAAAAGCTAGTAGTTTCTTTGTCTTACTAGTCAGGCTCACCCACATGTAGCAGAGGGTTACTGGACTTTACATCGTGCCCCTGAAGAGATATTTCGACTTAAGTGTCAGAATTCAAGATCCAGCCCCGGTTTCCGGGAGAGCAGGTGGTACATTTTCAGAGGGTGTGTGTGAAGCACTTGGGCCTCAGGGGAGGTGTTGGAAAATAACTTCAGAGCCCCAGGTTCTCTGCATGGGGGACCTGGCTCTTTCCCGTCATCTGTCAAAGGGGGGGCCTGGCCTGGCTGTGGCCCGTGAGTGTCAGGGAAAAGAGCCGCGCAGCCCAGAAGCAGCACAGTGGATGCCCTCCTCGTATCTGCTTTAGAGTGTATCAAGCTGGAGGATGTAAGCAGCTATCAATTATTACTCAGCTCATGTCAGTAAATGAGATTAAGCCTCATCAAGTAGGACCTTGCCCTACTTACACTGTTTCCTAGCAGACCCAGGAAATAAGACATTTTATAGATGTATTGAATTCCTTCTGCATCATAGGGACAGGAGAAGGACTGCGAAGTTATTGGGTGAAATGTAAGGGCAGCTCGGCAAGCATCCTTCAGGATGAGAGGTGTTCTTTAAAAAGCTGAGTTTGAAATTGGCACATGAATTGATGAAAATAGGTGTGTGCTTGGGGAAGAAGCCAAAAGTCATCTTTGGGATTCTTTTCTGCGTGGGTCTGAGCTCCTGAACAGGCCACAGTCTGCCACCGACCTGGTTGTCTGGGGCTGGTAGCCGGACTGGGGAGATGGTTAGACCCCAGGCTGGGGGGAGGGGTGTGCAGGGTGGAGGGGGGCTGGAGCAGCACCTTTGCTGGAAGGGTCAGGGGTCTCCTCGGGTGTCGCCTTTGGCAACGTTTCAGAGCAGGACCCTCCCACCCAAGCTCCTCTGTGCACAAATGTCTATTAAGTGCTACAACTCAGCAACAATGCTGTTTTTAAACAGCATACAAACGTGACTAGAAATATCCTGAGAACGTTTGTTTTCACCCTTCCTTTAACATTCCTGTTTCTAGGGTGGAGAAGAGGGTGTTAGGGAGAGTTGAGGCAGATGCTCGTGGAAGTAGAGAATCTATAAGCCTCAGCTCAGGGTCCCTGAGGAGGGCTCATTCAGAGCGATGCTTCCACACCTCAGACTCCTCTGTCTCCAGCTGCAGGATTCCCGTGAACTCACATGTGTTGATTCTTTCCATCTTTAACTTGGTGTGAGGTAGGGGTCTCACTTTTTTCTTCCTTCCAGATAGTTAGCAGCTAGCACGTTGTCCCAGCATCATTTATTGAATAAGTCAGATTTCCCCACTGATGTGATCGCCTCCCTTCAAAATCCTACTTTCAGACACCAGCACTCCCCGACGGCGTCCTGGTCGGGCCTCAGCCGCTCTGAATTTGGGCCGTGTTCTTGGCAAGCTTCCACCGTGGCCTCCTGCACAGTGGTCCTCTGGCCCGCCGAGGGCTCGGTCTCAGCAGCGTTGCTATCTTTTTCCATAGAGCAGATTGTGTGGTTATTTAAGCTCTGTATTTTGCTCACATTTGATAAAAATCAATGGAGAAAGTCAGGGTGTTGGTACTTGCAATAAGAAACTGGCCGGGTAAATATCATGCAAGATAGAAATCATCTGGGCTCAGAAAAGGGGCAAAAGCATTTCTCCTCAACCAGCTGCTTTTGCACTTCAGCTGGTTGGCTGAGGGTTTGAGTGTGAAGGAGAAAACATAGACACAGTTGTGGAGATAAGTTATCTAAGGTCATCTAAGTAGGAGAGGGAATCCCTGCTCTGAAATGGTGCCAGGGGGACCATAAAGACAATGAGAAGCCTCACTCCAAGCAAAGCTGGGCTGAGGGCATCGCTGCTGAGCTGCCTTCACCCCTGTGTGTGCCGTGTCCAGCCACGAGCTGTGCTCAGACACCATCCTGCCACTGACAAACAAAACCAAGTACAGTGCAGAAGGGAAAACACACCCTGCTCAGTGACTTTTCAGCCCAGCTCCACAGGTAGGCGCCAGCTCTCCCCTCTCCACCGCTGTTGACAAGCCAACGCCATGGTTGGCTTCTTTGCATCACTTCTCTTCCCCTGTCACCACCCCTGCCCTGGGCCCAGGACACCCCATCTGCACCGAGCAGGGGCCTTGTAGGCAGTCTCCCCACATCCACCCTGGCCTCCATCCTGTTCTCTCTTCCCACTGTGGCCAGGGGGCCTCCCAGAAGGAGGGTCTGAGCGTGACAGCACCCTTTCAGCGCCCCCTGTTGTTAGTCGGTGACCACAGTCTTTAATATGGTCCAGCTCAGCTTCCACCGTGGGCCCCCCACCCCGGCTGCCACCGGTCCCCTCCCCTCGTCCCGCTCCTTCCCAGCTGGGAACCGCCTGGAATGCCTCCCCCAGTCGCAGGTTGACCCCCCATCCTTAGATGGCAGGGGACCCTCTCCTGCCCGCGCAGACCAGGCCTTGCCCCCATCATGTGCTCGTGATGCCGCACGTGCAGCGAGAGCCTCCTGCTTCCGCAGCATCGGCTGCAGCTGATGGTCTGACGTGTGTTTGTCGATGAGCATCTGTTTCCCTCCCTGGAGGGGAGCTCCGCACGTGCAGGACCCCGTCCATCATCACTCAGCATCTTCCTCGTGACGGGCAGGCGGGGGCCTGCAGTAAATATCTGTTGGGCATTGTCCTTGTTGGCCCTCTGGGCCACCTAACCTGACAGATGAACTTTCATCTAGAATTCTCTTATATTTTAAGATAGATGATATTGGTCCAGAATGGTTTAATTTTGTATTTTCATTTATAGAACGTTGTCTCTTGCCTTTAGAGTGGTCTTTTCCCATGTCTCCGTCGGGCCCAGAATCTCCAGAATTGCGTGGACCACGAAGCTTAGAAAATGAGAAGGTGGTCAGGGCACATTTTTTATTTCATCGTGTGCCTTGTAGCATTGCCTACACTGCCCTCCCAGCACGTGTACTCACCACATTTTAGTGAATTATATTTTTTAAAAAGATGGTTCTCAATATACGTTTATTGATTTGTTTTTTATGTATTATTTTAATTTGAAAAGCACATCACCATGGTATACAGTTTTTGGAGGAAAGGAAAAAATGATCTCTGACACTGCTTCTTAAACTCAACCACTGTTACAATTTTAGTGATTACCTTTTGGTCTTTTATATGCCTTTTAACGTTGCCACAATCACAGGTACATAAATTTTATGTCCTGCTCTTTTCCCTCTAAATAACCTTAATGTTGATTGATCATTATGTTGTGTATGACGTGGTGTATGAGCCTGTTTCATTCAGTTCAGTTAGCATTTATGGGCACCATTCCCGATGCCTAGAACCGCTCAAAGGAACTACACAGATGTGGTACTTTGACCATATAATAATAGAACACCACCGTTCTGAGGCTTTTAGTGACCTTTTTACTTCACATATGTATTAATTCTGTGATGTCACATCTTCATCCCAGGAGGAAGCCTATGCAAGAGTTATTTCATTTGTTTAATAGCTTCTTTCTTCACTTATTCAACAACTTGATTAGGGCTTACCCCGTGCCAGGTGCTAGTCTGTGTGCTGGAGACACAGCAAAGTCCTTGCGTCCCGTGAGGGGCCGGACAGGAGTGAGTGAGTGAATGAATGATGAGGTGGTCAGTAGAAAAGACAAAAGGTCAGGTGAGAGGGAGGGATAATGGCATGCGGGGTGCTCTTCGACAGGGTCAGGGAGGGCTGCTCTGGTGACATCTGGGCAGAGAGGGAGTTGGAGCCGGTGATGAGCTGTGCAGCCATCAGACAGGCTGTTTCTGGCAGAGGGACCAGAAGGTACAAAGGGCCTGAGGTGAGCGAGCCAGTGAGGGGAGGGGGTGGGCAGGGGCTGAGGTCAGTGAGCCCGGGCGGGGTTGGGGGGGCGGCCGAGGAGGTCAGGCGGGGAGCCCGAGGAGATCTGGTGGGGAGGCCTGAGGAGATCTGGGGGGAGCCCCGAGAAGACCTGGTGGGGAGCCCCGAGATCTGGTGGGGGAGGAGCCCGATGAGATCTGGTCAGGGAGCACCGAGATCTGGTGGGGAAGGAGCCCGAGGAGATTTGGTGGGGGAGCCCCGAGATCTGGGGGGAGCCCGAGGAGATCTGGTGGGGGGGCCCGAGGAGATCTGGTTGGGGAGCCCCGAGGAGATCTGGTGGGGGACCCCCGAGGAGATCTGGTGGAGGAGCCCGAGGAGATCTGGTGGGGAAGCCCCAAGATCTGGGGGGAGCCCGAGGAGATCTGGCGGGGGAGCCCGAGGAGATCTGGTGGGGGACCCCCGAGGAGATCTGGTGGGGAGCCCCGAGGAGATCTGGTGGGGGAGCCCCGAGATCTGGGGGGGAGCCCCAAGGACATCTGGGAGGGCCTCCCAGGCCATGGTCAGGCCTCTGACTGTTCCCCGAGTGAAGTGGGAAACAGGGCGTAGTGACCTGATCTGCTTCTTGCTCTGACAGGGTCGCTTCGCTCCAGCTTCCCTGTCCCCCGGGAGCCCCTTCAGTTCCCATCCTATCATCTTTTGAAGGAGTCACTTTGTGTCTGACCCGGGTCTGCCAAGCTCAGGGTGTGCAAATGGTCAGGTAGACAGTTGCCACACCCCACGGTGTCACAGCCACATCGGGTCATCCTGTTCCCAGAAATCAGGCGCGGTCCACGTATTTGAGGAACGCGGTAACTCTGAATTTCTCGTTTCCTTATCTTTTGCTCATCCAAGGCAAGTTTTTCTTTCTAAAATAAAGACCACATATATTTTTCCAATTGCATAAAAATGTATCCTCTTAAGACTTCCTACCTGTGATCATGAAGCAGCTTCACCCTGTGACGTTCTAGAATCAGCTTTCCTGGGGGTGGGCTGGGCAGGTAGCCTGATTATCATCTTCCTTGCGTTGCTGTATGGTCAGATCTGCCACATGGCAGCGTGAGATCCTATCAGCAGTTTCCAAACATTTCTTTCTGAAAGAACAAACTGTTGTCACCGGTTCCTCAGGGTAATTGATCTCTTTTGTCTTCTTCCTGTTACAGGGGGAGATCTCACAGCTTCCCCAGACTGGGAAGGAAAATATGGAATGTGTTTTACCGCTGACTGAACACAACCCAATGAACTGTCCTGACAGTAGTTTGAAAGCCAGCAGCTAGCAGTTTGTGCAGCTCCAGCATCATCCGGCACTTTCCAGCGCAGACTCATTGTTTACGAGAACTCTCGGCCTGACGACGTTTGAACCTCAACCTTTCAAATACTTCTGCAAAAGAAAAGTACCCGGAACCCCCTTTCCAAAATGGCCGCAGATGAGTATCTGTGGATGGTCATCTTGGGTTTTTTCATAGCTTTTATCTTGGCATTTTCCGTGGGTGCCAATGATGTTGCCAATTCGTTTGGTACCGCCGTGGGCTCGGGCGTGGTGACCCTGAGGCAGGCCTGCATCCTGGCTTCAATCTTTGAAACCACCGGTTCGGTGTTACTGGGGGCCAAAGTCGGAGAGACCATCCGGAAAGGCATCATTGACGTGAACCTGTACAACCACACTGTGGAGACGCTCATGGCCGGGGAGGTCAGTGCCATGGTCGGTAAGTAGCCTCGTCTTTCCACCTGTGGGAATGTGTCCACTGACCCATTTCTCATATACATAAATGAGATTTTTGTTTTAACTTTTCAAAAACTGGTTTGATGGTTCTTTTTTTTTTTTATTGAAGTCCAGTTGATTTACCATGTTGTGTTAGTTTCAGGTGTACAGCAAAGTGATTCAGCCATATATATATGTATGTATACTTTTTCAGATTTCTCATTTACTATACCTTATTTGTGCTCTCTGTGTTTTAATTCAGTTATCATTTTGGTCAGTGTTCAAATATCAAGCAACCATTTCTTTCCTTGAATGTATGGCAGACTTGCTTGTCCAAATAGATTTTGGTTAAGTCAGTGCTTTTCATAAAGTCCAGAAAAAGATATTTGTAGCATAGCTCTTTGTCATTTTAAAGCTGTTTGAAAGTTATTAAAGAAAGAACACGTCTAAGTGAATGTGTTTGAGAGGTTTACTTAGGTTTATTTATAAACCTTGAAGGTTCATTTCTATTTTTTCATAGATTTTCCATCAGTTAGGAAGTAATGTTTTGAAAACTTGGTTGCTCCAAAACAGTGTTTATTAGCTTAACTTCTGTATTCTCCGTTGAAGTTTTAAAGCAGTTACCAATTGACTCTTAAGTGACTGTGTTTTCAAGAAATTCTGGTCTTCTCTGTCATTTGTCTTCCTTTTGTTAGTGTTTGTTTGGATTTTCTGATTCCACCCCTGGGAGCTCCATCTAGTATGCTTGTTTTTTTTGTTTGTTTGTTTTTGTGGTACACGGGCCTCTCACTGTTGTGGAGCACAGGCTCCAGAGGCACAGGCTCAGCGGCCATGGCTCACGGGCCCAGCCCCGCTCTGCGGCATGTGAGATCTTCCCGGACCGGGGCACGAACCCGTGTCCCCTGCATCGGCAGGCGGACTCTCAACCACTGCGCCACCAGGGAAGCCCCCACTGCGCCACCAGGGAAGCCCTAGTATGCTTGTTTCGTTTTCCACCGGAAGATCACTTGTATGTCACCTGTTTGCAGTAGGACCTTTTATTGGTGGTGTCGGGCGTGTGGTTCCTCCCCTGCCTGAGGCGACTCCACACTGGCAGCACCGTGGGCGCTGCCCTCACTGAGCTGGAAGATTCGGGCAGCAGGGCCTTAGGTGCAGCCGACAAGCTCCTCCTCTGCTTGCCTCTAGGTCGAGGTGATGCACAGCAGATGGCGTGTCTACACGGGTAGTGGGGGAGAGGTGGGAGAAGGGAGTCCTGTCACCTTCTGCTTTCAACAGGGCACGTGCTTTTGTGGGGAGAGCCCTGCACCGGGAGGCTGGATGCCGGTGGACCAAGAACACGGCTACATCCCACGGATCCCCAGGGGTTTACCACCGCCAGCACTTCTTAAGCCCCCAGAATGTGCAGGTCATTTGCCAGGTTTAAGGTGGCCCATCATCTTTTCTTTACAGCGGGTTAGTTTGAGAAGTAGAGTAGTTGAGGCCTTTGGTTGGAAGATGGATGTCCTCAGTAAGGAATTAAATACTACTAAAGCACAGTAAGCTGGTCATATGTGCTGAGGAGTTCCTCTTTGTCAGCTGCACATGTTGTGTGAAAGATGTAAGGCTCATGATGACTTTAATTCATCATTATTTTTAAGAATTAAAAATCATTTACTACAACAGCTACTGTAATGATTGAATTTTCACCTTCACTGAACATGTACTTCTCATCACAGTCCGGTATAATTGACGTTTCCCTGACAGTTTGACAGTTGTTTGTCAAATTCACCCTCAATAGTCATGATCAATATCTAAGACATAATCATATCAAGAGGAAATTAAGATTTTGCCAGTCGGTATGATGCGGACAAGATATATTGAAAGTAGAGGAGAAATGAAGAAAAACACTGATGAAGTTCAATCTTTTTTTTTTTAATTTTATAATTGGAGTGTAGTTGATTTACAATGTTGTGTTAGCTTCAGGTGTACAGTGAGTCAGTTATACATATACATATATCGGCTCTTTTTGTAGATTCTTTTCCCATATAGGTCATTACAGAGGATTGAGTAGAGTTCCCTGTGCTCTACAGTGATGAAGTTCAATCTTAACAGAGGTTCCTCCTTGAGTTGGATGAGCCCTTTGGGAGTGGTGGTGCTTACTGAGGAGGTTTGTTTGTGAGGCTGCCCCAGGGCCCTGGGTGGACGGAAGGCCTGCGGGCTGAGCTCCACGACACCACTAACTTGCCGTGTAGACAGCATAAGTTGTCCAGTTTTGGGGCTTTCCCACCCCTGGCCTTGGTCTCTACACTCAAAGAATGAAGGATACTTACCTCCACTAGAATTTAGGTCAACCAAAGCATTTGGGGATTTTTGCTTGAATAACTTGATTTGGTTTGCTTTGGTGTCTTTTTTTTTTTTTTTTTTTTTTTTTGGTGTGTGGTTAGAAGAATCTCAAAGCCTATTTTGTTGGGAATTGGTGAGAGTTACCTAGACTTTTAAAATTGGGTTCCTTGTACATGGGAACTGGGGAAGTTTAGGATGGTGGTATAATCATGATTGGCCCAAACCGAGATGATTCTGTTCAGATGCCTGAGTTCTCCCAATCTTCCTCTTTTAAAGTCAACATCCCTTTCTTTGTCCCTTTTCTCCCCATCTCTTTATTTTTTTTCTCTTTTTTCTTTATAATCTTCACCCCAAGCCCATGAGTCTCTGTGCTTGCTGGTAAAGTTGCGGTAGTGTTAAGTTGATTGGGTAGAAGAAATTGTTCATGCCAGCCACGCTTCCTGAACAAGGCACCTCTGGGGACTCTAGCTCAGCCCTAAAGCAACAGTCGATCCACTTAGTATGAAACCGCCAATGGTTTCCAAAATCCACTGAGAATTCGGAACGCGCCATCTTTTCGTGGAAATACCCACGACAGCACGACCGAGCCATCTCCTGGAACCACCCTAGGAAGTGCTGAGTCTTCTTTGCCTCCGCGTAACCTGTACCTTCTCTGCCGTTCTTTCATCCTCCAGGAGCCTGTGGCCTCAGACACCCATCTTAACCTCCACTTTCCCCAGGTTTTGTCTGGCAGCCTCATCCTGTGCTTAATCCCCTCCTTCACTGCAGGACATCATTATCTTAGGTTAAACTCTCTCTTTTTCCCACTGTTTTCCTTCACGTTAATGTAATCCCATTCACCTCCAGGAATTCCCAAGGTCAAGGAGGGCCTCTGGCCCACTCTCGCCTTGCAAGGCCCCGTCCTCCCCTCTGTCCCCTGCTCCCCAGTGCCCACCCCCCATTCCTCCCTCTCTCAGGCAGCCCCGTCCCCCTACCTTTCCTTACAAACCCTCCTGTTATAAAGTCAGCCAGAGAGAGGAGAGTGGCTTTCAGGATTGAAAACCTCATGGTCTGAATTCACGTGGGTGAGTTTATCCCATTCTCTTAACATCACTAGGGTATTTTACTTTTTGTAAGAATATTTGCTTTTTAAGTTCTGGTTCTGTGGTGTGAAACACGCTCCAAAGTCTGGCTTTATTTTTAAAACAACTAGTCCCTGAGGAGCCCAGGGCTTAGATGTCCGGGCTTGCAGGACTGCCCGCGGGGGAGCCTGGTTGCTGCCATCAAGCCTGTCACCGGTTTGGCAGCCCAAGGCTGGCCCTCCTCCTCCCAGCACACGTTTCAGGGGGTAGGTTCGGGGTCACGGCCCGCTGCGGCGCAAAGGTCAGCCTGCCTGGCGCTCCCAGAGCAGCTGTCAGCCTTGCTCCACAAATGGGGACCTGCACGACCTCTCACGAGCCTCTGTGACGCAGATGTTTTTGGAGGAAATGCCAGGGGTCTGTTTAAAAGTGCTGCTACCAAGCAGCCAGATTTCCAGAGTTAACACTTGGGATTAAGGCCGTGCCCTGCTCGTCAGCCAGGCCCTTCGTCCCCTGCAGCCCTTTGTGAGCTTTTCAACGGCTGTTTCCAAAAGTGACCTCTCCCCAGCCAATGCTTTTAATACTCCCTGCAAAACTTGATCTGCTTATGAAAATATCTGAAGTGAACTGTAGCCTGGAAGAACACGAAGCCTAGAAAAGGGTGGCGAAATTGAGGTAAAAGGACACAAAGCCCAAACCCAGGGATCCTCTTAATTCCTGAGAATTAGAAGGCCTGGAGGGGCCCAGCCGCCTGGGCAGGGGCTGAGGGTAGATGCCCAGCGTGGGGTTAAATATCATAGTTACTTCTCACAGGAGAGGCAAAACTGCGAAAAGTAATGCGGGATTACACACACTCTCTCTTTGTTTTTACTGAGGTATATTCGACGTGACATTATATTGGCTTCAGGTGTACAGCATTGTGATTTGATGTTTGTATTTTATGCTCTCTCTTGTACCGACTAATGTACGTAGGCAGTATCTAGCCTCCTCATGATGTGACTGAATGGCGTAACTACAGCAGAATCTTTTCCAATACGCAGCCTTTCCTGTTTCTCCATGTTCATTCGTCCTCAGTCTCCTGCTTGGTCCTGGCCACACTTCACATCAGAACTCACCTCATCACCCGCACCCTTGCTTAACCATGACAAAGGCAACTAGGAACTGACATCACAGGGCTTTTCTTTAAATACTTTCAAGTACTTTCCTTTGAATAAGTCAGCATTATCCCTTCAGTGTTGAAGACTGTTCCTTTGGCTAAAGTTATTTGAGTGGTTTCTCTCAGGGCTTTGTAAAGAAACAATCCAGAGACCATTAACCCCAGGGAGGCATTGGGAAGGAGAAGGTAATTTGGCTTTCTTCCATCTGTGGCTGTTTGAGACATCCCGCTGTATATCTGACTTTTTTCTGTCTTTGTTTTTTATCTTCAACCCGCAGGCTCCGCCGTCTGGCAGCTCATTGCATCCTTCCTGAGGCTCCCGATCTCGGGGACTCACTGCATTGTCGGGGCCACCATTGGATTCTCCCTCGTCGCAATTGGTACAAAAGGTGTGCAGTGGATGGAGCTGGTCAAGATTGGTAATTGCCATTTTCTTTCACTTATAAGCAGGAAAGTTTACATTTTCTAGAGTAAGTGTTATTAAAAGTCACCGTTATGCTTTTTTCTTTAAGTGTTAACGTTTAGAAGACCTGTATGGATAGGTCTGTGAACGTTTTCCCTTAAAATTTCTGTTAGCAGAGATTGTGCACTGTTATGCAGTTTTTAACTCCAGATGCTCTTTTCAAATGCTACATTGTCATCCAGCTTTGAAAATCAGTATCTGTTGTTCACAGGGCATTTAGAAATTTATCTGGTTGAAATTAGTGTGTAGGCAGAGAAAAACTGGGCCCTGGTCCAGGAGTCAGAGTTCCTGGTGATGCGGAAGCGTGGAAGTGAGCCGAGTGCTACTTGCCCCACTGCATCCAGGAGACCCCCAGTCTGCCTGGTGCTGCTTCTGGGTTGTGAGCTGCCCACTGGGGACTGTTAAGAGGGGTTTGACAACCTGCTTCCTGGGTCTGACTTTTTCAGTAAGGGGGAAGTCCTTTCAGCCCCCTAAGTACCAACACGCCCATTGTGAAAAACACTCTCTCTCGCCCATCTCCATCCTTTTACGAATCACAGTGGCCTTAGGAGGCCTAGGATAAGCGGATCCCCAAACTGCAAGCAGGACACAGATTGCCAGGGAACTCTGCTGACCCCAGGAAACTCACCCGAGGTCCCAGGCTTCTAGAACAGTGGTGATTCTGGCTGCACTTTCGAATTACCTGGGAGAGCAATTTAAAGATATCAGTGCCCAGACCCCATTCCAGACCTTTTAAAGCAGAATTCTGTGGGTGGACCCAGAACGTAACTAGTTTTTGAAAACTCTGCAGATGTTTCCAGTGTGCAGCCAGAGGCTACGGGGTGACAGTACCAGGCTGGCCTTGGAAATGGAAAGGGAAGGTGGTCCAGGGATGGGGCTGCACGAAGGGCAGGCAGAAGGGGCTCAGTGGGAATCAAAGGAACCGTCGTTGGAGGCCGGAGCTGGGAGGTGGTGTGTGTGCCGTGGCCTGAGGTCTGTTTGTGAGGACGGTGACCCCTATGTGGAGGTCAGTCTGCCAAGGCAGTGGGTCTGTTGGGTTCTGAGTCAAGGTGAACAATTCCAGGAATGTTGACTAATGTATGTGCTATATGTTGGTTATCACTGTATTATATAAATAGGACCTGAATTATGTACAATTTTAACACTCATTAGATTTTCTTTTGATTATTCAGTTGCTTCCTGGTTTATATCTCCGCTGTTGTCTGGTTTCATGTCTGGCGTGCTGTTTGTACTGATTAGAAAGTTCATCTTAAGAAAGGTAAGGCTATTATTTTTTTAATTAAGTTTTAGACCTAATTTTGGTTCTACTCAATAGAAATTAATAGTGAGAGGGGTCAGAGGAATAATTGTTAAGGCACAGCCCCCTTAAGTTGGAATTAGACGTTATTCAAAAGTAGGCAGGAAGAGGTGGGTAGCGTGCCCAGGGGCTCCCCCAGAACCAGCACTGGACATGAGGTGTCTTGCCATATGTCTTAGTTCATTGGCCAGCATTCTTGGGCACTGTGTGCTCACGCCTCAAAAAAGGAAAGATAATTATTTTGTGAACAGTAAACAGAACAGAGGAAGATAGTGTTACGATTTTGAAATTAACTAGCATTAAAAACAGCTGGAGAATTTCTTTACGCAAGTGTAAGGTGTTTTCTGTTTTTTAATGGAGAAAGGAAGCTTCAGACACTGGTTTTCTTCCTATCCTTGAGGATAGGGTAAAAAGAAGGAAATAACACCTACGGGGACGGGGGGTGTGTGGGTACATTTTTATCAAAAATAAAATGAGATGAAAATGGAAGCTTACTGAGATCAGTATTCTCGGCAAGAAACAAAAAAAACCTTGGTTACGTTTCGATTTGCCCGTCAAGGGGCTGTTGCGTTTCATAAGCCCTGCTGCTTGCCTTTGGCTGCTCCGCACACGCGAGCACATCGGGACACGCCTGCCTTCAGCCGTCTCCTTGCTTGAAGACACAGCTCTTCTTCTAGGCGGGCTCAGTCTCTTGGATGGTCACAAACTCACCAGCCCTTCTCCGGGGTCCAGCTGTCCTAGGACCCAGTAACATCTTGGAAGGTGCCACCCACTCTTGCCCCCCCTGCACCCCCGTCATCTGCCCCCCACCAGGAGTTACTTCCCAGGTTCTCCTGCCCCAGCCTCCGCTCTGTATCCCCACACGCTCACTGCCTTCTTATCATTGCACTCGCGTCGTTGTGCAGCGATTTATCTCCTGCTTGGCCCCCTGTTTGCTATTTGACCGTAAGATCTGTGAGAGTAGAAACCATGACTGTCTCTTTGCATGCATAGACGGCGCCCAGCGCTGCTTAGGCCCTTCAGAGACACCGGTTGAACATCTGTTAAGAGAGAGGGATGGCTGCTTGGATGGGGGGCAGGTGATGGGTGCAGAGAAGGAAGGAAAGGAAGGAGGGAGGGAGGGATCGAGACAGGAGGAGGAACGGAGACGGGTCTCGATGAGACAGCTGCCATTTGCATTTTAAGAATAGGTTATCTGGGGCTTCCCTGGTGGTGCAGTGGTCGAGAGTCCGCCTGCCGATGCAGGGGACACGGGTTCGTGCCCCAGTCCGGGAGGATCCCACATGCCGCGGAGCGGCTGGGCTCGTGAGCCATGGCCACTGAGCCTGTGCATCCAGAGCCTGTGCTCTGCAACAGGAGAGGCCACAACAGTGAGAGGCCCGCGTACCGCAAAAAAAAAAAAAAAAAAAAAAAAAGAATAGGTTATTTGAGAAAACATAAGGTGATTCAGTTACAACACGCAAACTGAAGACTTTACGCCTTCAGGAGTTACTGGTTGGGAGTCTTTCTGTAGCAGCCGTCATCCCCCAGAAAACAGCATTTTGGAAGCGGAGGCAGTAGGCATGTGAGCATCTCAACGTTTCGTTTTCAGTTCAGCCTGGGTTCCTGTCCCAGGTCCACGGCAGATCGGAAGGTGATGTGCCTCGTCCCAGGCTCCTGCCCATCCCTTTGTACCTGTTCCTCACCTGCCCTCCTGTGACTGTGGCTGGGGCTCCCATGCGGCTGAATCACCTTCCACCCCAGCTCTCCCTTTCCTGACATCGCACTTCCATTCACCTCAGGCCTCCTGACAAGTGCTGGTGGCCGCTTGAGACATGGCAGGCGGGGTCTTGATGAGTTTACAGTTCTGCAAACGTACTGGATTTGCACACGTTTGCATTTGACAGTAGGAACTGTCAACTAGGAACTGAGATGGTCTGTACTTATCCTGACTTCTGTAGCTCGCATCAAGCCTTAGACCTAATTTTCCTTTTATCATGGGTGGGTCATAGACTCATACCAATGTACAAGAGTGTCTTACGTGGTCATCAGAAATTAGCCCGTGTTTGAATTATTTAAGCAACACCTATGTGCCAGTTCTGCGTCGAGGAGTTCCCGGTTCATATTTTTGCTTCAAAATCCTCTGTAGATCTAAACCCTCAAACTCTATATTTTTCCTCTGTAAACTCGAAATTTCGAATATTCTCCCAGGTGTGACTTTGCCTAAAACACATGCAGTACTGTTCTCGCTGAAATATTAGATTTCGGAAGTGTTGTACCAGAAGCCTAAGGTTGTAAAAAAATGTTTTCTTAGACAAAGAACCCACAGTTCTTTTCACTTTTTAATAGTTGAAGGTGGAATGCTCTACCTCGTGAAAGGATTCTGAAAGTCACAGCACGTGGTCCTGTATTTCAGCACAGCAAACCCGGATCGTGTCATGGAGTACCATAAAATCTAGTAGTAATGCTGTGGTGTTGAAGTCATTTGACTTTCTCAGGGCATCCTCAGAGGGTCAGGCCTCAAAATATTTGCTGAAAGTGGATTTTTGGGCCAATGTGAATGTAGCTAGAATAGTGAGTGCTCCGGGTCAGGGCTTTAGTCCCAGAAGCTGGCCTCACCAACAGCCCTTCTCTGTCCCCACATCTGTCACCACCTCATGTGATCCCAGCGCATTAATGCGTCTGCTGGTCACCATCGAGGGCCCCTTGCCACAGCACTCGTGTAGGAGGAGGGTCAGCCCAGGTCAGCCCCGGGTCTGGAGGTGCACACAGCCCGCGGCAGGGACAGGGCTTTCCCGGAAAAATGACTTGTGTCATTTTGCCTGTGCTGCCTGCAGATGCCCCTGGAGTCCTGACCTGCCCCCTTATCTCCTTACCCCACAGGAGGACCCCGTTCCCAACGGCCTCCGGGCGCTTCCCGTGTTCTATGCGGCTACCATCGCGATCAATGTGTTTTCCATCATGTACACAGGAGCCCCAGGTAAGAGCCCTCGGAAGGTCACGGCCAGCAGGTGGTGGCAGAGTCCAGCGGCGGTGGTGGATTTGTTGGCCAACAGTCAGAAGCACTACTCACAATCATTACTCATTACGGAGCAGTGAAAAGAGTAGGAGATGCCTTTACTTGTTTTAAATACTCAAGAGAGATGTGAAGTACACAGGCAACAGACTTCAGGTTAAAAAAAGAAAATTGAAATCCCCCTTGTGCCTCAGATTCCTGGTGCTGAGTCGCAGAACATGATCGGACAGCCTGAGCCTCCCTGAGCTGGGGGGGCCCCTGGAGGCAGGGGGGAGCTCGCTTAAGCAGTAGGTCACCACCTTGGGACAGTCCGGGGCGGGGCTGTCACGTGGTCCACAGCACAAACATCTAACCCCCCCGGAACTCTTCAAACCTGTGAGTCCAGGGACTAGAGCCCTGCCATTCTGGTTCTGCGTTTCAGATACTGGAACCAGTGATGACTTTCTTTTCAGAATTGCTCCTTTTCTTCCCATTCCGATGTCTTTTGTTCTTTCTTTTCAAGGATTTGGGGTGGAGCAGGGTTAAAAGTTCCTTTCTTTTACGTTTTCGGTGGGTAAAGAAGAACTTACTACAGTACTGTCATTTGCATAACATTCCCGTGTGGAGGAGGTGGTTAACTCTTCTCACTCACCATTTCCATGCGTATCTTGGTAGAGAGGGTCCCCCATTCCCCTCTGTGAGATGTGCCTCTTACAGCTAGATCCTGAACACGTCCATTGCTGTGGGATGGCCAGAGTGAGCAGAGATGTTTGTGTGTGTCGTTTTCCTTCTTGTTAATGTCCTTTAAGGATTAAGATTCAGTTACGAAGTTACGGGCCATATCTGATTAAAACCCCCCTCTCTCTGTTCAAAAGATAAAGCTTCTGCTAAGTGGTGTGTCGTATTACAGTTGAAAGCGCCCTCTTCCCAAACAGGGGAAATCCTTATTAATTTCTCCAACCGGGTTTTCTCAAGGCAGTTTTTCTCGGATTGTATAGCCGTACCTAATTCTATGTTTGTGTGCTGGGCTTTCAGACTCTGGGTGAAGGGAGGGGGCGTGAAGCACCACAGCGGCTCTAAGTAATCTGAAAAGCACAAGGCTGCACGTCACGGTGAGCTGGAGGGAGATGAAACCCTGGCCTCAGATGACAGCGGCCTGACGGCCCTTTGGGCTTGATCATTCACGGAATATGAAGTGTGTTTGTCACAGACTGTTTTCATGATCCATAACAAAAACACAGAGGCAGAGTGAAAGCAGTTGCGTCCCATGAAGTTGAAGCTCACCCCACCCCAAGTCTGTGAATCTCAGGAAGCTTCCATGTGGTGCTGGGCGGGGCCCGGAGCGCCAGGTGGGAAGTCAGCGGTAGCAGAGAGATGTCTTGTCCACCTGAGCCCTTGTTCTTAGTTCTGTGCAGGCTCTCAGAGCCCAGGGTAACGGAACAAAAAGCCTACCAGCCGTCAATAGCCAGACACCTCCCGGGCTAGTGATTTAAGAGATTAAACAAACGAAGGCCGGGGTGCGAGTCCTGGAAGTGGGAATTGGTGTAAATGACAACCATTTAGTTCTGTTTCTGCATTTTTTTTTTCCTAGCCTCTATTCTTCTTGCTCCCTGGTTCTTGGTCTGAATGTCAGAAAACCACAACTGTATGATTTTTATTAAAATTTGACTTTTCCCATACTTACCTATTTTTTCCATCACTTGTTTTTCTCATCTTTTGCTGCAGTTTTATTGCAAATTTGCTAGAAGAATCAGATTACTAAGGGACTAAATTCTAGAGAAGGGCTTCCCTGGTGGCGCAGTTGTTGAGAGTCTGCCTGCTGATGCAGGGGACGCGGGTTCGTGCCCCCGTCCGGGAAGATCCCACATGCCGCGGAGCGGCTGGGCCCGTGAGCCATGGCCGCTGAGCCTGCGCGTCCGGAGCCTGTGCTCCGCAACGGGAGAGGCCACAAGAGTGAGAGGCCCGCGTACCAAAAAAAAAAAAAAAATTCTAGAGAAAATGAAACTAGATAATGGATGAGGCAACTAAGGATAATATAAATACTTCATAGAGAAGTTGTGAAAAATAAATAATAAACGCTTTTACTGAGCTGAGTTTTACACGAATTAATCCTTTGTGTCCTCTGAACTCCACTGGGAAATTGGTAATATTGCTAACGCCCCCTGCCAGGTGGGCAGCAGGCACAGTGATGCTGACTGAGTGCCCAAGGTCATATAACTAGTCAGGTGCAGAAGCAGACGTTAAGTGGGCAGCCTGGTCCCGAGCCCCAGTTATATGACATTCTTCTGACACACGATGGGGCGGGGGTAAGACACGCAGTATCTAGTGCCTGGTACCTAATGTCACTGTTAATGATGATCAGAATACACTCAGTCAGAAAAGGACTTTGCTAATGTCTTGGCTCCTGGGGAGTGTTTATGGGATGTTCAATAGGTGAGTCTAAATCCTATTTTTATTTAAACGTCTAAGGTTAAAACTAGACATTAATTCCATCCTATGGTCATCTGTAGCTGTGGCGTCATAGTTGGGGATAGGGTTGGGCTGGGAAGAATCACTTCCCCAGTGACTCGGTCCTCTGCCCCTTTTAGAATTTGCCTGCCTTTCTGCCTGTGGGAATTTATTCTTGCTAGTCCTTTTCTTTCTTAGAACGCTTCCCTTCAACACATAGGCCCCAGAGATAAAAGGAAAGAATGAAAAGTTTGCTAACAAAAAAGAGTGGCAGCATTCACCTTACCCCGTTTCAACTTTCAGAGATTCTGATAAGTAGCCTTTTTCTAGATGGACGTGAATTCAGTGGGGACCGTGGGCTGTTGAGTTACAGGGTTCTGGTTTGCCTTCCTCTGCTCCTCCTCTCTAGTTATTTTGAAGTTGTTTATATCTTGAGCCTAGCTAGATTTGTTTTACTTTGCGTTTGACATGACTTTTCTCAAAAGTCATCCTTCGGAAACTGAGTTGCACTTTAAAAAATTGTCTTTGCATTTTTGTCCTTTAAAAAATAATTTGCAAGCAGCAAAAATAACTTGAGGAAAATAAAGTACTCACTTGGGTTGGCTTAGATAGAAGCCTGAAGTTTATTTTTAAGGAAAGTCTTCAGCTGTACAGGACCTGTTTTTTGTTTAGCATTTAAAGAACAAACGCTGAGGTTCATGGCACACGGCTTTGAGGCGTCAGAGCAGATCAGCTAACGAAGCTTTCTAAGTCAAAGTGTGGTCCCTAGACCGGCGGCATCAGCGTCACATGGACACTTGCCAAAAATGCAGATTCTCAGGCTCAGCCCTAGACCCGATGCACCAGAAATGCAGACCAGCAGTCTGTGTTTACCAGGGAGACCCTGGGTGATCGGATGCATGTGCATTTAGAGGACCCCTGCCCTCACCACCCCTTTATCATAACCTTTTACCGTAAACACTGCTGCCTTATCACGGTTCTCATGTAAGGGGTGCTCTTCAAAAGCTCTAGCTAGCAACCTTTGCTCACTCCTTACTAGCAGACGAATTCTCAGACTTAACCAGGCCTGGTTTCTGGCTTCCCCAGAGTGGTCTGCACCTGAGATGGGGCTGTCTCCCCCTCCTCCTCCATCTCCTCTTCCTCCCCCTCCCCCCCCCCCCCCTCCTCCCTCTCCTCCTCTCCTCCCCCTCCCTCTCCTCCTCCCTCTCCCTCCTCCTACATCTCCTCTTCCTCCTCCTCCTCCCTCCCTCTTCTCCTCCCCCTCCTCCTCCTCCTCCCTCCCCTCCCCCTTCTCCTCCATCTCCTCCTCCTCCAGTGGCAGCTCTTCTGGTCCAGCCCCCTCGAGGGAACCAGAGCATCAGCCACCCCTCAGGTCCCCACTGACTCGGGAGAAGGAGCTTTGTTCCCAGAGGACCTCTGTGTTCCGTGTTAGCTGTAGAGAATGTTCTGGGCTGTAGAGAAGCTGGGCGTTGGAGCTTCAGTGATTCCCAGCCCAGGGCCCTGGGTGGGGAAGGCCTGGGCTGAGAAGATTCTCCAGTATCACTGAGAGCTTGATTCAGAACAGAGTGATTTAAACTCACTTCCTTCTCAGAATTATTATAAATGAACCCTGGTTTGAGAAAGCTGGTACCATATGCATAAAAAAAAAATCCCACCTATAGGACAAATTAGGAAATAGCATTTTTGAATTTCAAAATAATGCTTCATTTTCTTTCTTTCTTTTTTTTTTTTTTTTGCGGTTCACGGGCCTCTCACTGTTGTGGCCTCTCCCGTTGCGGAGCACAGGCTCCGGACGCGCAGGCTCAGCGGCCATGGCTCACGGGCCCAGGCGCTCCGCGGCATGTGGGATCTTCGCGGACCGGGGCACGAACCCATGTCCCCTGCATCCGCAGGCGGACTCTCAACCACTGCGCCACCAGGGCAGCCCCCACTCTGCCACCAGGGAAGCCCAATGCTTCATTTTCTTAAAGTTACCCCAGGATTCCTTTCACATAGGGAGCTCCTCTAATGCTTGAGCGTGTTGATCTAAAACAAAACAAAAACTAGAAAATTCATTTATCAGGGAAGGGAGGACTAGTAAAAAGTAATTCTACAAATGAGGCAGACGTGTGTCTGTGTGTGCGTGTTACTGTGGAAAGATGTCCATAATATATTGTTATGTGAGAAATGAAGGCACAGAAGAATATATACAGTGTGATTTACATCTATTAAATTTAAGGAAAAGAAAAAAAAATTCTCACAAACACTCTGCACCATATGTTTATGTCTAGAAAATGCCTGAAAAGATACACACCAAATAGTTAACAGTGTTACTCTGGGAAGTGGGTTCCGGAAGGATGGACGACGAGGAAGTTCCACAGTTGTACGTGATACGGTTTTATACAGCTGATATTTTTATTTTTAATTTTATATTGAAGTATAGTTGATTTACAATGCTATGCTAGTTTCAGGTGTACAGCACAGTGATTCAGTTATACATATATATATCTATTCTTTTTCAGATTCTTTTGCCATATATGTCATTACAGAGTATTGAGTAGAGTTCCCTGTGCTGTAGAGTAGGTCCTTGATGATTATCTATGGATGATCTTTTTATAACCATATTATTATTTTTAAAATTAAACCCGAGAGAGAGAGAAGAGAGGGTGCAGGAGAGGCTGATGAGTAGTGTAAGGGAACTAATATGGGCTAAAAAGCCTTCCTGGTTTTACAGAAGCTTAATTTATTTTATTAGATTCTAACAATGATTGTTATATATGAAAAACAAGAGATGTAGCAAAGTAATAATGACTCCAGAAGACTGTGTTTCTAAAACGTTCTCCGCTTTTCCTCATGTCACTTGGATATCCTGATCTTCGGGGGTTTGGGAGAGAGTTGCAAGGATGCTTGTGGTTAGAGCTAAATCACTATTCATCATATCTTTGCTGTTCAGAAAATGAAAGAGCTTGAGATGAAAGGCCATTTAGGGGCTGGAGTGAGGCCTGGGCTTGCGAGCGCCCAGTGTGGGCTCCTGGCAGCCGCTCCTGGCCGCGGGGACCGGAGCAATGCAAGCCGTGTCCTACTTCGCCTTCCCCGGGATGACGGCGCCGGGCCTCAGTGCCCTCTGGAGTGCTGTTACCGGAAAACAATTTGAGATCCTCGCAGGAAGGCTGATCAGTGCGAAGTATTTTTGTCAAAAATTTTGTTGTGAAAAGGTCAACCTTGAATTTTCAGAAGAAAAAAAGTTTTCCCCTGGAGGTACGTTGATTCAAAGGCTTTTCCGTGCTGAATTTTTTTTTTTTTTTTTTTGCGGTACGTGGGCTTCGCACTCTTGTGGCCTCTCCCGCTGCGGAGCACAGGCTCCGGACGCGCAGGCTCAGCGGCCATGGCTCACGGGCGCAGCCGCTCCGCGGCATGTGGGATCCTCCCGGACCGGGGCACGAACCCGTGTCCCCTGCATCGGCAGGCGGACTCTCAACCACTGCGCCACCAGGGAAGCCCCGTGCTGGATTTTTGTATTTAATTGTTTTTTTATCCATGAAAGTTGATTTTATGTATTTAGTACAGTTTAGAGCTGCATCCCGTAACTGTCAGTCTGCATTTCTTATATGCAGGCTTTAAAAGTAAATCCTGGTGCGCTTTTTTTTTTTCCACGTGTACAGTTTCAGGTGTCAGTTTTATATATATATATATATATATATATATATATATATATACACACACACACACACACACACACACACACACACACACACATATTCTTTTTCAGGTTCTTTTACTGTAAGGTTTAACCTTATAGGTTATTTCAAAATACTGAGTATAGTTCCCTGTGCTCTACAGTAGATCCTTATTTATATATTGTAGTGTGTATTTGTTAATCCCCAAACTCCTAATTTATCCCCCCACTTTCCCCTTTGTAACCATGTTTGTTTTCTGTGCCTGTGAGTCTGTTTCTGTTTTGTATGTACGTCAATCCTGTGCACTTCTGATGCTCTGTTAATTTACTAAATTGGCATAATAATTTGGTAAGACCCAAGTCCTGTCCCCGTTCTATTCCTCTCTCCTCTCTTACTCACCACGGATGACTGCCCCCGCTTTCCTGGTTCCTTTGCTGTGCTTCACACCCTTGGTTTTTCCCTCTGTCTCCCACCCCTTCCACCCTCAGTGATGTGTGGAGCCCCTGACCTCCCGTCCAGTTCTTGTGACTCAGAGGGTGGCTTCGGACCTTCTTGGCCACTTCCCAGGCCAAACCGATGGCAAAGGTAGTTGTGATGGTAAAGGTTCAAGGGTCAGGTGACACTGTGGCTTATCATCTAAGAGAAGCATCAGAAGTCGTGTAGCCGGCCTCAGTTCCTCCCTTTCGGATGTGGGTCCTGACACCCTCCAGAACTCACGTGACCTCCGCGGAGAGCGTGGAGACGGGCCTGGAAGGCGCCCGTAGAGCAGCCCTGCCCTGCCTTGTCGTGAGCTCTGCTCCGCAGGGAAGGAAGCAAACGGGGCCTGGGGGCAAAAGTATTCACTCTTTTAAATATTCCTATATCCAGCTCCCAAACTGCATCCCCTCCCCAGAGTACCCAGAGCTCGCCTGTCTTAGATCAAGTTAACGCAGTGAAGCCAAAAGTAGCCCAAGTAACAATTTTATCATCAACGGAACCAGGAACCACCAAGGAAACCGTGAAACCTCTTCAAAAGCCAAGTGTTTCTAAGCTGTAGTTGGTGTTGATGTTCGTCAGTTTGATGTTGGTAATTAACAGTTGCCACTCGGTTAGCAAGAGACAGCTTTGGAGTCGTCTTTTACCACATGTATCAGACACTGGCACGGAGACATGAAGCAGACCCAGGAAGCCGTGGCCGTGAGCGTGGCCGGTGAGGTCAGCCTGAGTGGTTCTACAAGCAGTTCCAAGCCTCGGGTCCGAGGCCACAGCCGGGGCTGGAGCAGGGCTGCCCGGTGCCTCAGTGCAGCCCTGCACGGGGCCTTACGCTTTCTGGTGTAATCGGGCGTTGGAGGGCGGAGCGGCCTGACGGCTGAGTGTCTGCTGCCACCAGCGGCCCCTCCGCTGTACTAAGGCTGGGTGATCTTGGTTTTTTGCTTTTTATATTTATATACGTTAATTCTGACTCCCCAGTTAGAGTATTAACTACCTGTCCTCCATCTTACCATTACCAAAATGTCTAATAATACCTTACCTGAGTAACTGTAAGTTGGTTTGTATGTACAGAATGGCTAACAGTGTAACTAACAAAGCCTGTATCATTAGAGATTTGTTAAAGAGCAAAGGTTTAAATAGTTCACTCCTTTCAAACTTTGAAAAACAGTTTAACAATTTACAAAAGTGTGTGCCCATTATAAATTTTCAAAGTTAACAGTACAAAAGGATATGTAGTGAGAAGGGAGAGCCCCCTCCAATTTCTCATCTCTCCACAGGAGGAACCACTGATTCTTTCCAGAACTTTTTCTGTCTACTCACACATATGGTAGGAGTGTATGTGTGGGGTTGTTTTCTCTTCTAAACATAAATTGGGTCATGGTACACACACCATGATCCAGATGGCCTTTCTTACTTAACTAGATCGCGGGCCTCTTTCCTTATGAGTACGTTTAGACCGACCTCATTTTTACGCTCTGCACCACACTGACAACATTTCCATGGAATGATGTGTGTATCAGTCGTCTTGCAAATTCTTCCCATTACAAATAATGCTGTAGTGAGTGTTCCTGAGCCTATATCTTTGTGCCTGTGCAAGGGTGCACCTGTGAGCATGTGTGGGTCACGCCTGTGCAGCCGGGAGAGCTGGGCTCTGGGGCCCACGGGGCTAGGAAGCCTGATGCTTCTCCACCCTCCGTACTTTCACTGGCTGATGGAATGGCCACTTCGTGTGCTGGACCGGATAGTAATGAAAAGTTTTTCTATGTTGTAATTCCATGAGTTGACACTTCAAAGAGGAGTTGAGTTTCAAAGTCAGTGTCCTTTTAAAAAACTTTGCTATCTAAGTTTTAATTTTATTTTATTTTTAACAGTAGAAAGGGTTGATTTATGCATATGGAGGCCTTCACAGAAAAGACACGAACACGCAAAGAAGCAGTTAGACTTTGGGACTTATATACCATTTTGACAAAGGGTGATCAATTATGGAAAGTGACTAGGAAATACAGGAGGAAACAGAATAGAACGGTTATTTTAGCAAGGTCTGTTTGTGCAGACTTATCTTGGTATTGGTGCCTTGTTTCCAGTGGTGAGGGTCACTTTGCTCTTCCTGGAACAAGGAAGGCACGTTTCTCACAAGAAATTTATGCCCTGCTTTCAGGCACTTATGAAGGGGGCAGCAGACTCTTCCTGTGTCTGCTGTTTCTCAATTTAATCTGACGTTAAAAAAGGTTCGTGTGTGTGATCTGAGTGTCATGTCCATTTAAAGCCGGGCTGCTGACTATTGAGAAACCAAAGAGGCAGCTGCCCGCCTTGCTGTGCCTGCTGCAGCCCTGGGCTTCACACTGCCTGGGGGCGGGGGCACTAGGAGGGAAGACGGACCCTTTGTTACCCCTGTTTGTCCACTCAGGAATTTAGATATTGAGATAATACTGTAAACGGGTTTATTCCCAACTTAATATGCCGTTTGTGCCAAGTTGGTCGATTTTTAATAATTAGGTTACTTACTGATTTAACCACATATTTGCAAAGCTGTGTGTCTTAAACACACAGCTTTGTACGCCCTGAAAGCCTAGCACATCTTTTTTGGTTGAGAGTTTTATTAAACACGGAATCCAGGTGGTTCGTTTCAGGTTTGGGGAACGGCAGGTATGTGGACGTGATGCCCAACATTTGAGAAGTGTCCCCTTTATCCCCAGTGCTGGGCCTGGTCCTTCCCATGTGGGCGATTGTGCTCATCTCCTTCGGGGTCGCGCTGCTGTTCGCCCTCTTCGTGTGGCTCTGTGTGTGTCCGTGGATGCGGAGAAAGATAGCAGGTAAGGGCTTTGCCGTTCTTCTGATCTGCAAGAGTGCTCTGACTGCTGAGCCCTCGCTGCCGTCCACGGTGATCCTGACTGACAGAGGGACGCACACCGAGATCAGGCCAGTCCTTGGCTTGTGGCTCCTGACGGCTTTCTGGCTCAAACTTTTCCTTGGTAACTTGCGACCCAGGTGACAGTGAGGTCCTAGTTGCCATGGCTAATGGAAGGTAACTGCCTGCTGAGAAACATGAGATTATACAGATCAACACCACAGTCAGGTAGCACTTCCTCCCTCAAGAATGGCTAAAGGTAGAAAGACTAGATTACAAGTGTGATAACTGGAATTCTCATATATTTATGGTGAAATAAAAACTGGTACAGCCATGGGGGAAGTTAGTTGAGCAGTTTCCTGTAAGGTTAGGCAAACATTTACCATGTGGCCCATTAATTCCACTCTTAGGTATTTATCCAAGAGAAATAAAAAGACTTGTACACAAATTGGTCAGTCATACTAGGCAAAAAACAGAAACAACCGGCATGCTCATTAACAAGCGAATGGATAACCAAATTATGGTCTATTCATACAATAGAAAACGAATTAGCAGGGAAGAGGAGAAGTACCGGGAGAAGCCAGACACAAAGGAGTACATACTGCGTGATTCCAGGGAACGGTAATCCACAGTGGGAGAAACCACTGGTTGCTGGAGACCGACTGCAAAGGGGCACAAGGGACAAGAGGGAACTTTAGGGACAGGAGGGGACTTTGCAGGGACAGGAGGGGACTTTGCAGGGACAGGAGGGAGCTTTGTAGGAACAGGAGGGAACTTTCCAGGGACAGGAGGGAGCTTTGTAGGGACAGGAGGGAGCTTTGTAGGAACAGGAGGGAACTTTCCAGGGACAGGAGGGAACTCTAGGGACAGGAGGGGACTTTGCAGGGACAGGAGGGAACTTTGTAGGGACTGGAGGGAACTTTCCAGGGACAGGAGGGGACTTTGCAGGGACAGGAGGGAACTCTAGGAACAGGATGGAGCTTTGCAGGGACAGGAGGGAACTTTAGGGACAGGAGGCACTTTGCAGGACTCTGTTAATTGGGGAGTAGTTACAGGCTCTAGTCATTTGTCACGGGTCATCTACCTGAACATTTAAAATGTATACATTTCACTGTATGGAAATTATACCTCAATGAAAGCAATTTAAAAAAAAAAAGAAGACTGTGGCTTAGAAAATTGCAGGAGGTATTTTCCTGTCAGTGGCAACATGATTGAATTCCAAGTCTGGAGGCCACACAGAGCCTTTTACAGGGCTCTCAAAAGAAAAGAAGTATTTAATTTTGGCCTCAGAGTGTACCTTACAATCGCACGTTCATACGGATATATCTGAATTTGAGAAACCCATATTTCAAAGAACAAAACAAATGAGGAGACATACCATGCTCATGAACGCAAAGACTCAATACCGGAAAATGTCAGTTTGTCTCAAATCAATCTATACATTTAACACAATTTAAATAAAAATCCCAGCAGGATATTTTGTAGATTTAGACAAGTCACTTTAAAAATTTATATGGAAAGGGAAAGGAACTGGAATAGCCAAAGCAATTTTGGAAAAGAGTAAATTTGAAAGACTTGTACTGCTTGGCTTTAAGAGCTACTATAAAGCTACAGGAAAGTGTGGAATTGGTGAAGAGACATCTAGATTAACAGAACAGAGTAGAGTCCAGAAACAGAGCCACAAATATATGTGGGCAAATGATTTTTGACAAAATACAAAGTCAGTTCAATGGAGGAAGAATAGTCCTTACAATAAATGGTATTGGAACAGTTGGATATTGAATGCGAAAAAGAGAACCTTGACCTAAGCCTTACACCTTGTAAAAATTAACTCAAGATGCATCATAGATAAAAATGTAAAACAGAAAACTATAAAACTTTTAGGACAAAAAAGGGAAAACTTTGGAGACCATTGGTAAAGCAAAGAGTTTTTAGATATGATACCAAAAACAGTTCATAAAAGAAGTCGGTAAATCGCACTTCATCAAAGTTAGAAACTATTGCTCTGTGAGAAACACTATTAAGAGAATTTAAAAAGACAAGTTACAGACTGAGCAGCAGCTGGAATGCTCGTGTGCTCCTGGTGGGAATGCAAAATGGTGCAGCCTCTCAGGAAAGCAGTTTGGCTGTTTCTTATAAGGTTAAATATACACTTACCCGTTCCTAGGTATTTACCCTAGAGAAATGCAAATTTAAATTCACACAAAAGCCTGGCTATGAATGTTTATGGCAACTTTATTTGCCATCACCAAAAACTAGAAACAGCACGGATTATCCACAGAACGAATAAACAAGCACGTATTTATGTAAATAAATACATCCATGTATTAGAACACTACTTGGCAGTGAAGAAGACTGAGCTACTGAAACCTGCAACAACTTGGATGAACCTCAGATGCACTAATCATGCCAGGTCAGAGAAGCCAGCCTCAGAAGCTCATGTCTTATGGTTCCGTTTATATGACATGTGGAAAAGACAAAACTGTAGGGCCAGAGAGCAGATCAGCGGTTGTCACAGGCTAGGGGTGGGCAGAGGGGCTGACTGCCAGGGAGGCTTCAGGGGCTGAGGGAACCCTTCCCTATCCTGATTGTGGACTGTCTGTAGGAATCTAGACATTTGTTAGACTCAAGGTTCTACACACACAGACAGAGCCAATTTACTGCATGTAGATTTAAAAACTAATAATAAAAAATGGCATGAATACATACAACTTGAAACTAAGTAGTGAAGCCAGATTGATAACCAGCTGCTGCTCCGTCTCCTGTGTAGCCGTTCCCACTCCAGGCTGAGAAGGAGCCCACCTTAAACACCCTGCTTGGCTGACTTAACCCCATGGGCAGTGATAAACTATACTTAAATGCTCTGATGTCTGAAGGCTTTTTCTAATAGCTGAACCTTAATGTGAAATGGGCCATAAAATCTTTTCTTCCACATTTAGGCTATAATGTTACAGCAGGAAACTGACATCACTACCCATACTGGCTTCCCAGGAGATTTTTTGGTCAATGCCATGTATTTTGACATTTCAGTATATATATATCTTTTTCTATTAATTTAAGTACAGACTGTGGTTAAGGGCGTGGACAGAGAGTAAACCGACTGCATTTTGCTACCTGTGTGACCTTCGGCAAATGACTTAATCTCTCTGGGCCTCAGTTTGCTGTTTATAAAGGAGAGAAAATAATAATACCTGTTTCATGTGTTAACAGGTTTTTTTGGGAAATCCCTGGCCGTCCAGTGGTTAGGACTTCGCGCTTCCACTGCAGGGGGGCACGGGTTCAATCCCTGGTTGGGGAACTGAGATACCACAAGCCGCGCAGTGAGGCCAAAAAAAAAAAACAAAAAACTGTTTTTTAAAAATTGTTATTATAATCTTTACAAATATTATCTTTTCTCATCTAGATTGTAAGCAACTTGAGGTCAGAGATCTGTATGCACACTTTTTTGTTCCTTGCAGTACATAACAAATTTAGTTTTTAAAAATCTATCTTGTATCTGACTATCTAGGTAAGTATAGAAATAGAGGTGATGCTGAGTGTGTTCAGCAGAGGAACCGAGAATGTCTCCATTTCAGTTGGGTAGGTAAGAGCTTAGACATCCGCTCAGGTGAGGAAACAAGGTCATAAATCACCAGCACCACACACCAGATTTGATTAAAAAGAATGCTCTCGGGCTTCCCTGGTGGCGCAATGGTTGAGAGTCTGCCTGCCGATGCAGGGGACACGGGTTCGTGTCCCGGTCCGGGAGGATCCCACATGCCGCAGAGCGGCTGGGCCCGTGAGCCATGGCCGCTGAGCCTGCGCGTCCGGA
>NW_020837969.1:32797738-32886199 GCF_003676395.1 Aethalodelphis obliquidens | reverse complement strand
TCCGGACGCGCAGGCTCAGCGGCCATGGCTCACGGGCCCAGCCGCTCCGCGGCATGTGGGATCCTCCCGGGCTGGGGCATGAACCCGTGTCCCCTGCCTCGGCAGGCGGACTCTCAACCACAGCGCCACCAGGGAAGCCCTCTCTGTTCCTTTTGAGGAAAATGATTTACTTGTTTCCGAAGATTTGGTGGCCTGAAGAAATCTGAGAGCAGTCATTTATTGAACAGAAGAAAACCAAGCAGACTATAACAGTATCTTTGAAGACAAAAAGGATAAACACTTCAGGGATTCTGAGGTTAGTTTAAGAAAATAGAAGGCCAGTCTAGATGGTTGTAGTATTTACAGAATGTTTGCCTTGGGAATCGATCTAAGACTGTCTCTTTTGTTGGTCTTGGATGAGATAACTCAGGCCTGAGCCTCCATCTTTCCCTCCGTAGCTGAGTTTTCTAGCCTGTGTTTCCCAGATGATTGAACTCTCCACTTTATTTAGTCTAACTTTTTTCTTCATTCCCAAAGTAAGTACATAACAAGTCAAATATTTATTTTTGTATTCATTTGTCAGTAACAAGAATTCTCTGACAGAATTTTCAGTTATGACTCTATTTTCTTCAGGCAAATTACAAAAAGAAAGTGCTTTATCACGAGTCTCTGATGAAAGCCTCAACAAAATTCAGGAAGCGGAGTCCCCAGTGTTTAAAGAGCTACCGGGTGCCAGGGTTCATGACGACAGCACCATCCCCCTCACCGGGTCGGCCGCGGAGCCGTCCGGGACCTCAGAAAGCACGACAGGGGGACACCACCCCCGCGTACCATACGGTAAGACCCCGGGGGCTGAGGTGGCGCTGGGCCTGCCGGCCTGCGTGTGGCACTGAGCCTCCAGTGCACACAAGTGTCCCCCGGTTTCTGCTTTGAGAAAACCCAGGCGCTAAAGAGGCCTCAGGGACCAGGCAGTCGCAGAGCAGGCTTACTCGTGTCCTGTGATTTTCCTCCAAGAGCCATTTACCTACAGTCTCCCAGCGGCACCCAGACCCCCCGTACCACCCCTCTGAGTGCCTCACCTGCATCTTCCACGTGCAGTCACCTAACTGCTGGAGATCGGAAGGTCGGTTTATCCAGCTTAATACAAACACCTTCCTCCTGGAAGACGCAGAGCGAAAGCTGACATTGGAACGGGAGGGGGTCCCACTAGAGAATCACAGAAACCATCAGGACCATCTTGGGGGGGGCGGTCCTTTGTCCCACAGCATCTCTGGACAGTGATGGGCAGGCACCAGCGTCTGCCTGGCCCACCTCCCTGCAGGGGCACTGGTACCGATTTCCAGGCTGCATTTGGGACTTGGCCAAAGAAGGCAAACAAACTGCCCACTGATCTGACAGATCCGCCTTTGACTGCCCAGACTGGCCTCTCTTTAAAAAATTGAAGTATAGTTGATTTACAGTGTTGTGTTAATTTCTGCTCTACAGCAAAGTGACTCAGTTATACATATATATACATTCTTTTTTTAAAATATTCTTTTCCATTATGGTTTATCACAGGATATTGAATATAGTTCCCTGTGCTATACAGTAGGACCTCGCTGTTTATCCATTCTCTATGTAATAGCTTACATCTGCTAATCCCAACCTCCCACTCCAACCCTCCCCCAGCCCCTCCCCCTTGGCAACCACCAGTCTGTTCTCTATGTCTGTGATTCTGTTTCTGTTTCATAGATGAGTCCATTTGTGTCATATTTTTAAGGAGCACCTACAGCGTGTATCTCACAGGAGTCTGGGTTGGGTCCCTCTTATATGAAGTTTTTTGTAAAATGAGCTCCTTACAGGGAATCCTCCTTTTACTGGTTCCTAGAAAAGGAGAGAATGCTACCGCGATTTCTGGAAGACGCATTTTAAGAGACCGTAACACCATTTTTTAACTACCATGTTAGTTTTACTTACCCTTTGTTGTATGTTTCCAAGTTTCCCTTTTTATTTGAACCATACTGCAGGGCCTTCATAGTCAAGTTAGAAAATGGAGCACGTGGGAAAAAGCAAAAGCACCCGCACCCCGCCTTCCCCAGATGACCTCGGCTCTCAGTCTGTCCCCTTGTCCCCCTGCAGGCCGGGCGCTGTCCATGACACACGGCGCCAAGTCGCCCGTGTCTAACGGGACCTTCGGCTTCGACGGCCCAGCGCGCGGCGACGGCCACGTGTATCACACGGTGCACAAGGACTCGGGTCTCTATAAGGACCTGCTGCACCGCATCCGCGACGAGCGGCCAGCGCCGGACGGGGCCCCGCGGCTGCTGCGGCGCAACAACAGCTACACGTGCTACACGGCGGCCATCTGCGGGCTGCCCGGCCTGGCCACGCGCCGCGGCGACGCGCCCGCGCCCGAGGACAGCGAGAAGCTGGTGGCCGACGCCGTGGCCTACTCCCGCCGGCGGCTGCGCTACGACAGCTACTCCAGCTACTGCAACGCCGTGGCAGAGGCCGAGATCGAGGCCGAGGAGGGCGGCGTGGAGGTGCGCCTGGCCACCCCGCTGGCCGAGCCCGAGCCTCCACGCGATGACGCAGCGGACGACGAGAAGGAGGAGAAGGACTCGGCCGAGGTCCACCTGCTTTTCCACTTCCTGCAGGTCCTCACCGCCTGCTTCGGCTCCTTCGCGCACGGCGGCAACGACGTAAGGTCAGTGCCCAGGGCGCGCGGGCGGGGCGGGGGGGAGGCGCACGGCAGACACACGGCCACCCTGGAACCTCGCGGGTCTGCACTGCCCGGGTCCACCGACATGGGCTTTTCCCCCACGAGTGTAGCACCCGCATCTTCACTGCACGGATCTTTAAATGAACTAGGTGTGGGGGAAGGTTTGTGTTGGATCGGAGATCACAACACGCGTTATCAGAAGACGTGGGGTTTGAGCCCTGACTCTGCCCACGCCGTTCCAGCTTCCTGCCCTGCCTGAGTCATTAATCAGTTCCTTTTGGTTTTGAGTCAGAGAGAGCAGTACCCGGATTTCCGCCGAGTTGTTCAAGGGTCACCTGTGAATAAGTAGCTCCTGTAGTGTGCCAGACGGTGACACGCGTTAAAGGGAAGAGAAGAGTAGAAAGGGGTGTGGGACCCCTGGAGGGCTGCCGTGTTGGACGGCTGCTCGGGTCAGGAGGGCTCGCCGAGTGACACCTGCAGGGGCTGAGGGCGCAGCCATGTGCTCGTCTGTAGGAGAACATTCCGGAAGAGGGGACAGCAGATGCGAGGGCCCGAGGCAGGACATGCCTTGGGGGTGGGGGGTGGGGTTCCGGGAAGAGCCACAAGCAAGAGCGTGGAGACGCTCAGGTCGGTGGGTCGTGGAAGCCCCGAATGTGTAGTCTCTACCCCCCTCTCACTGGCTGGGCAGCTCCGGACCAGTCACTGAATTTCCCAAAGCCTCAGTGTCCCAATCTGTGAAGTGGGAGTAAAGCTAGTACCAACCACATGGGATTTCTGTGAAGATTAAGTGAGATGCTTTATATAACAAGCTCAAGACAGTGCTCTCCCATAATCAATATCCCTACATTTTCACTCTTACTATTATTATAGTTATCACACAGGCTAATGTTTCTGTCCAAATCAGGAAAACATGCCGTTGTTGCTTTTGTGTTTTTGCTCAGTTATATGACTCTGTTTTACACTGTCTACCCACGTGCACCAGCGTTTCTGTTCTTTTTAAAAGAAGTCTTTGTGCCAGAGAAGAGGCCTGGACATCTTATGTTCTGCTCAGTGTCGTCTAGGGGTCGCCATGTTATTTAATTGGGGGCACCATGTTCTGTCTCCTCTTAATAATTTTTTTCCTGCCCTCCCCCACCAGCCCACTTCCTCCTCTTTATCCACAAATTCTTTATTGAAAGCCTGGTACTGTCAAAGTGTTATGAATTGGGTCCCTGTCCTTTAGGAGTTTAAATTCCAGTTAAGGAGACAAGAAAGACATACACGTAGAAAAGTAACAGAACACCTCAAAACAGCATTTAAAGGCCAGAGGAAGAGTCTAGGTGGTAGCTGCTATAGGTGACCAGAGTTTAGCGCAACTGTTTGCAGTTTGGGGGCTGCTTTTGAGGCTTTTGAGCAGGGATATGGTCTGATGAAAGCAAGGTTTTAGAAATAATAGTGTGATGTGAAGAGGGGGCTTCTGTTCCTTCAGGAAGAAGTTATCAAGTCTATACCAGGGCTCAGAGCTGAACCACTTGTAACTTACCCTAACCCTCCTCAGAGCAGTCCTGTGCAGTCCTAAGTGGTATCCTTCAAAGACAGGGAATCTGAAGCTCAGAAATGTGACTTTCTTGCCCAGAGTCACACAGCTGGAGAGAAGCGGGCTTGGGAGCTGGCTCTTCGTGACTCAGTCTGCAGAGTGGAGGGTGGGCTGAGAGCTACAGAGGCTGTTGAAAGCCCATAGGGAGCCTGGAAGTTGTCACTCTACCCTAACAACAGGAGAAAACCGAATGGACTGAAAAATCAACAACTCTTCTTGGATCCAGAAAGGAGAGGAGGACACAGGACAAACCACTGCCCCCAAGACTGGAGGGACAGACAGTCCTGGAAGAGTGACTCAGGAGTGGAAGCTGCCATGGAACCAGGGAAACCTGGACTGGAATGATGGACCCTGGAGGTTCAGGGGGACAAGTAGAGAGTTAGAGGCTCCAGGGGACCCATGGTAGGGGGACCCCATGATATTGTGAGTTTTACGTCCAAGAGCTGTACCAGGTCCTCACAGTAAATATCAGGGAAGAGATAGGGAAGAGGGAAAGCATTTGACAGAAGAGAGCGACTGTGTGCTTAACCAGGCCTGCTCCCAGGGGAAACCAGGTCACCAGAGCCCAGCCTGCAGGGGGATTACCACAGCCTAACTGACCTGGGGAGGGGAAATACACTCCAGACTTCCCTCACCTTCCGCTTGGGCAAAGGGAAGCACCCACCTCGAGCCATCCTGTCCCACTTAAGGGGGAAGCAGAAACTGAGAAACACTAGTGAAGTTCACAGTCCAGAGGGACAGGCTCACTGAGAGACCGAGACCTCATCAAAGGACTACAGAAGGCTTCTCTATCCCCAGACCTCACACCACATCACTAAAGGCCTATTTACAGCAGTTCCTTCTACCCAGGAGATCATGTCTGGTTATCAAGAAAAATTTACAAGGCATACCAAAAGGCAAAAAACACAATTTGAAGAGACAGAGCAAAATTCAGAACCAGACATGGCTGGGATGTTGGAATTATCAGATGAGGAATTGAAAACAGCTACGATTCATAGGCTGAGGTCTCTGATGGATAAAGTAGGCATCCATTAGGTGAGCAAGGTTAGCAGAGAGAAGGAAATCCTAAGAAAGAACCAAAAAGAATACTGGAGATCAAAACACTGTAACAGGGCTTCCCTGGTGGCTCAGTGGTTGAGAGTCCACCTGCCAATGCAGGGGACACGGGTTCGTGCCCCGGTCCGGGAAGATCCCACATGCCGCAGAGCGGATGGGCCTGTGAGCCATGGCCGCTGAGCCTGCGCGTCCAGGGCCTGTGCTCCGCAACGGGAGAGGCCCGCGTACCGCAAAAACAAAAACAAAAAACAACACACTTCTAAATAACACTTGGATCAAAGAAGGAATATCAAGAGGAATTTTCAAATATTTGAACTAAATGAAAATGAAAGCACATCAAAATTTGTGGGAAGCAGCAAAAACAGTGCTTAGAAGAAAATTGAATTGAATTGCTGCACACGGACTTTCTCTAGTTGTGGCGAGCGGGGGCTACTCCCGTTGCGGTAAACGGGCTTCTCATTACGGTGGCTTCTCTTGTTGCAGAGCATGGGCTCTAGGCATGTGGGCTTCAGTAGTTGCAGCACGCGGGCTTCAGTAGTTGTGGCTCGTGGGCTCTAGAGTGCAGGCTCAGGAGTTGTGGTGCGTGGGCTTAGTTGCTCCGTCGCATGTGGGATCTTCCTGGACCAGGGATCGAACCTGTGTCCCCTGCGTTGGCAGGTGGATCAACAAACTATTAGCAAATTGAATCCAACAATGTATAATGAGAATTATCCAGCATGACCAAGTGAGCTTTCTCTGAGGTATGCAAGACTGGTTCAAATTGCATTGAATTCATATATTAGGAAAGAAGGAAGATATAAAATCAGTAAATAATAAATAATAATATAAATAATAATAAAATCAATCTAAGTTTCCAGCCTAGAAAAATAGGAAAAGAAGAGCAAATTAAATCCAAGGTAAGCAGAAGTAAAGAAATAATAAGAATTAGAGCAGAAATAAATAAAATTGAAGTCAGGAAACTAGTAGAGAAAAATCAATGAAACAAAAAGCTGATTCTTTGAAAATATTAATGAAGTTGATAAGCTTCTAGCCAGGCTAACTCAGAGAAAAAGAGAGAACACAAATTACTAATATCAGAAAGGGAAGAGGGACATCACTATAGATCCTATGAACATTAAAAGGATAATACTACAAAATACTATAAAAGGAATACTATGAATAACCAATTTGATAACCTAGGTGAAATGGACCAATTCCTTGAAAGACAGAACTGCCCAAACTCACACAAGAAGAAATAGACTATCTGATAGGCCTATATCTATTAAGGAAATTGAATCAATAATTAATAACCTTTCAAAACAGAAAGCACCAGGCCCAGATAGGTTCACTGATGAATTCTGCCAAATATCTAAGGAAGAAATTGTACTTGTCTACAAATTTCTTTCAGAGGATAGAAGCAAAAGGAATACTTCCTAACTCACTCTGTAAGGCCAGCATTACCCTAGTACCAAAACCAGTGAAAGACATTATAAGAAAACTATAGACCTGTATTTCTTAGGAACTTCGCTGAAGAAAAAACTCAACAAACTATTAGCAAATTGAACCCAACAGTGTATAAAGAGAATTATGCAGCATGACCAATGAGCTTTCTCTGAGGTATGCAAGACTGGTTCAGCATTCGAAAATTAGTTAATGTAATCCATCATGTCAATAGGCTAAAAAGAAAAAGTCACATGATCATATCAATACATGCAGAAGAAAGCATTTAACAAAATCTAATACCTATTCGTGATGAAAACTCTTAGTAAACTAGGAATAGAGGGGAACTCCTCAACTTGATAAAAAAATACAAAAAAACTACAGCTAATATCATACTTAATGGTGAGAAACTCAAAGCTTTTCCACTAAGATCAGGAACAAGGCATAGATGTCCCCTTTCAGCACTGCTTTTCAAAACGGTACTGAAAGTTCTAGCTAATGCACTAGGACAAGAAAGGGAGATAAACGTATACAGATTAGGAAAGAAGAAATAAAACTGTCTTTGTTTGAAGATGACATGACCATCTATGTAGAAAATCTGAAAGAACTGACCAAAAAAAAAAAAAAAAAAACTCCTGGAACTAATAAGCAATTATAACAAGGACGCAGGATACAGGTTAATATACAAAAATCAATCACTTCCTACATATTAGCAGAGAACAGGTGGAGTTTGAAATTCAAAAACACAATAGTACCATGTACACTGGCACCTTGAAATACTTAGGGATACATCTAACAAAATGTGTACAGGATCTATATGCGGAAAACTGTAAAACTGATGGATGAAATCAAAGAATGGAATAAATGGAGAGATTTTCCATGTTCAAGGATAAGAAGAATCAATATTGCCAAGATGTCCGTTCTTCACATCTTGATCTATAGATTCAATGCAATCCCAATCAAAACCTCAGAAAGTTATTTTGTGGATACTGATAAACTGATTCTAAAGTTTATATGGAGAGGCAAAAAAACCAGAATAGCCAACGCAAAATTGAAGGAGAACAAACTTGAAGGACTGATACTACCCGACTTCAAGCTTGCTAGTAAAGCTACAGTAACAAGACAGTATGGTATTGGTGAAAGAACAGACAGATAAATCAGTGAAACAGAATAGAGAGCCCAGAAATAGACCCACATAAATATGACAGTCAACTGATCTGACAACACCAAGTGTTGGCAAGGATGTGAAGAAACAGGAACTCTCATTCATTTCTGGTGAGAATACAAAATGGTACAGCTGCTTTGGAAGACAGTGGGACAGTTTCTTACAAAACTAAGCATACTCTTATTGTACCATCCAGTAGTCGTGCTCCTTGGTATTTATCCTGATAAGCTTATATCCACACAAAAACCTGTACATGGATGTTTATAGCAGCTTTACGCAAAATTGCCAAAACATAGCAACCGAGATGTCCTTCAATAGGTGGATTGATAAAAACTGGTACATTTACACAATGCTATTCAGCACTAAAATGAGTTATCAAGCCATGAAATTACATGCAGGAACCTTAAATGCATATTACTGAATGAAAGAAGCCAATATGAAAAGCTGCATACTGTATGATTCCAACTATATGACTTTCTGGAAAAGGCAAAACTATGGAGACAGAAGATCAGGGGTTGGGGTGGGAAGGAGGGATGAATAGGTAGAGCACAGAGGATTTTTAGGGCAGTGAAAATTCTCTGTATGATACCCTAATGATAGATACATGTCATTTATTATACATTTGTCTAAACCCATAGAATGTACACCACCAAGAGTGAACGCTACTGTAAACGATGGGCTTCAGATGATTCTGATGGGTCAGTATGGGTTCATCGGTTGTAACAAATGTTCCACTCTGGTGGGGGTGTTGATGATGGGGAAGCTATGCATGTGTGGACCAGAGGGTATATGGGAAACCTCTGTACCTTCCCCTCAGTTTTGCTATGAATCTTCAACTGCTCTAAAGAAATAAAGTCTTAATTTAAAAAAAAAAAAAAAAGCTGTGGCACCCCCCAGAAAAGTCAGTGCCTGCCTGCCAAGGGCCTGAGTGACGAGAGGGGGCCTGGGGGAGGGGTGAGCACCTGAGTGAGTCCTCAGCTCACATCCCAGTTCTGCTTCCTGCTAGGGACATGACTTTGGCATCAGTTTTCTCATCAGTAAAATGGGAGTGACAATAGCCAGTTTAAGGGGTGGGCCTGAGAACTAATGATTAGCAATAATGTTTGTGATCCCATAGTGGGGAGGCTGGCACAGCTGCCCCAAATTGGTAGCTTATGTTAGTAGCTGTGCTGGCAGTGAAAATGGAAAGAAATAGAGAAAGAAAGGAAGAAAAAAAAGAATTTGTATCCACTTCTCGTGATTTTTCAGTACTTTAAAAAAATTAGGGACTTCCCCGGTGGTGCAGTGGTTAAGAATCCGCCTGCCAATACAGGGGACATGGGTTCGATCCCTGGTCCGGGAAGATCCCACATGCCGCAGAGCAACTAAGCCCTTGCACCACAACTACTGAGCCTGTGTTCTAGAGCCCGTGAGCCACAACTACTGAGCCTACGTGCCACGACTACTGAAGCCTGTGTGCCCTAGAGCCCACATGCCACAACTACTGAAGCCTGCGCGCTCTAGGGCCCGCGTGCCGCAACTTCTGAGCCTGTGTGCTGCAACTACTGAAGCCCATGCGCCTTGAGCCCATGCTCCGCAACAAGGAAAGCCACCGCAATGAGAAGCCCACACACTGCAGCAAAGAGTAGCCCCCACTCACCACAACTAGGGAAAACCCGTGCACAGCAACAAAGACCCATCACAGCCAGAAAAAAAAAAATTAACAAATCACACAACCATTAAGATGGCTACTCTAAAAACAAAATAAGTGTTGGCAAGGATGTGAGAAATTGGAACTCTTGTGCACTGTTGGTGGGAATATAAAATGGTGTAACCACTGTGGAAAAGTCTGAAGATTCCTCAAAAAATTAAAAATAGAATTACCATATGACCCAGCAATCCCACTACTGGGCATATACCCAAAAGAATGGAAAGCAGGGTCTCAAAGAGACATTTTCACACCCGTGTGCACAGCAGCACTATTCACAATAGCCAAGACGTGGAGGCAACCCCAGTGTCCATCAACAGATGAACAGCTAAACAAGATATGGGGTGTGTGCGTGTGTGTGTGTGTGTGTGTGTGTATGTGTATGTGTGTGTGTGCGTATGTATACACACACACACACAGTGGAATATTCCACCTTAAAAAGGATGGAGGAGCTTCCCTGGTGGCGCAGTGGTTGAGAGTCCGCCTGCTGATGCAGGGCACACGGGTTCGTGCCCCGGTCCGGGAAGATCCCACATGCCGCGGAGCGCCTGGGCCCGTGAGCCATGGCCGCTGAGCCTGCGCATCCGGAGCCCGTGCTCCGCAACGGGAGAGGCCACAACAGTGAGAGGCCCGCGTACCGCAAAAAAAAAAAAAAAAAAAAAAAGGACGGAAATTCTGTTATATGCTACAACATGGATGAATCTTGAAGGCATTATGCTAAGTGAAATAAACTAGCCACAAAAAGACAAACACCATACACTTGCACTTAAGGAGAAACCTCGCAGAGCTACTCCAACTCAGAGATGAAGTTAAACGGTTGTTACCGGGGGTGGGACAGGGGCAAAGGGAATTCTTATTTAATGAGTACAGAGTTTCAGATTTCCACAATGAAAAGTTCTGGAGGCCTGTGTCACAACAGTGTGAATATCCTTCACACTACTGAACTGTACACTTAAAAATAGTCAAGATGGTAAACTTTCTGTTTTTTTAAACCACAACCAAGCAAGTTACTAAATCATTTTTATCACCTGTAGATTACATAGGCAAGCCCCAAATGCGACAGATGGGCTGTTCTCAAGAAGAGAAGTCCCTGCATGTTATGTACAGCGTCATCTGTATGCATGTACGATGTTTGTACAATTAACCTCTTTTTTCCTCCCAGTAATGCCATTGGTCCCCTGGTAGCTCTGTGGCTGATTTATGAACAAGGTGCGGTCCTACAAGAAGCAGTGACTCCCGTCTGGCTGCTGTTTTACGGAGGGGTTGGAATTTGTACAGGCCTCTGGGTTTGGGGGAGAAGAGTGATCCAGACCATGGGGAAGGACCTCACCCCCATCACGCCGTCCAGGTAAGCCGCCGGGGCGGCGCGGAGTGGGTGTGTCTGGACGTCCCAGCGCGGCTCTCTGCACAGCCGGGTCTGCAGCGGGCTCCCCGTGCGCCATCCTCACCCGTCCCTCATGCACTGCTCAGCAGTGGCACAAGATGAGGGTGGGAGTGGGAGGGATGGGAATGGAGGGAGAAGCAGGAGGGGAAGAGAAAAAGCGAATCCACCTGCAGCCACACCCGCACCCTGTTCCCCTCCCACACTCCCACTGCCCTTACCCCGCCTGAGGTCCAGAGAGCAGGCGAGGAGGGAGAAAAGGGCTCTTGGGCCTGCCTTTCCCGAAAATCCTCTGCTCACCAGCTCCACCTGCTGGCTGCAGGCAGCTGTCCCCTGCTGCCCTTCAAGGTTTACTCTACATCCTTCCTTTGCTTCCTGGGCTAAGCCGGCAGGCGGGGTGCCCATGCCCTGGGGTGGGGTTTGGAGACTCCCACGTTATTTCCTATGGTCCTTCTAGTGTGTATCCTCTAGAGCAGGGGTTCCCAACCCCTGGTCCACAGACCGGCAGCGGTCCGTGGCCTGTTAGGGACCAGGCCACACAGCAAGAGGTGAGTGGCGGGCGAGGGTGAGCCAGCCAGTGAAGCTTCATCTGCCGCTCCCCGTGGCTCCCCATGGCTCCCCCTGGCTCGCATTACCGCCTGAACCATCCCCCTGTGGAAAAATTGTCTTCCACCAAACCGGACCCTGGTGCCAAAAAGGTTGGGACCACTGCTTTAGAGCTATTGGTTAAATAACAAATTCACAGGAGAACTTTCCAAATACAGATAAAACTTGGAACTACCTATTGTAAGAGATCTTTTCCCCCTTGAAAGTCATTTTAATGAATGATTCTCTTACAAGATTGATTTGAAGAAAAATTAGTGATCTGAGAAAAAATTCACTCCTTTATGATACGTACACATTTTAAAAATGAGAGCGTAGTTTTCCCTGCGCCACTTTAGACATGACAATTCACCGTCTTCGGCTCAGCAGGAATTTCTGACCCAGCTCCTACAGGGTGTGGTTTTTGGAAACATACCGGGAAAACGAGGCTCCTTAGGGCCGCAAGCAGCCTCATGCCAAGCGTTGGTGCCATGTTGCCGCCATGCCGCAGTCCCTGGTTCTGCTGATGCCGTGGGACGCAGTCCACCCAAGGAGCGTCCTGGTGAGGCCTGGGCACCCAGGGCCGGCGAGCCACCGGCGGCGCCCGTGACGCATCCCCTGTCTCCTCCGCAGCGGCTTCACCATCGAGCTGGCCTCAGCGTTCACCGTGGTCACCGCCTCCAACGTCGGGCTGCCCGTCAGCACCACGCACTGCAAGGTAGGCCGGCGCCCGCGCGTCCTGCCCGGTCACCCGGGGCCGAGGGGAGCTCAGGCAGCGCTCGGCACGCGGTCGGTGGAAGAGTCACGGCGGGGTGTCCCGGGGGCAAATCCCGGCCCTTACCGCCGGCAGCGGTTCGGATCGCCTCCCGTCCCGCAGACGTGGCCGCTCCACGCGTGCCCGGCGGGAGCGTGCCCTCCTTCCACATGCCCTGGTTCTCTCGTTGTTTCCACAGTGGGTTTTGCATTGAGGTTGTGCGTCCACGAACCGTGTTTGTAGGCCCAGGGGCCCAGGATTTGACAGGGGGACAGAAGTAGGCAGAAATCGTTTCCATGGAATCGTAAGACACGGTTGTTTCAGTTCTTTTTTCTAATATAAGGTGGCCGAAGTGACTCAATTGCCTTCGAGTGAATTCCGGATGATATTAACCACTGTCATGTGCTCTAGAACTCAGTGGGAGAGGGAATTCCTTGTCTAGTACCTGGGCTGTTGGAGCCACAAGGAACCTTAAAGATGAAGGAAGAGGAAACAGGCCCCGCGAGTTTCAGGGAGTTACCCAAGGACCCCCGGGGTGGGCCAGGGCTGGAACCCAGGCCTTGTAACCCAGGGCTGCCCAGTACCTGGAGGAATTCTAAAATATCTCCAGTGGGCCCCCTGTATACAAATATACCCACCAACAACTTCAACAAAGCAAAAGCAGCTTGCAGATTTTCCTAGGTTCATAGATTCCTGCCATTCCTGAAAAGCTTGTTTATTCCCACTCTGGGCACCAAGGGTACCGCAGTGACCAAGACAGTGATGGGCTCTCCATTTACACACAGCCTGAAAACTCCAACCAGTGTGTCTGTAAACAAGCACCGCTAAATGTGAAAGGCTTATAAAAAAAGAATGAGATCATGCCATTTGCAGCAACACGGATAGATCTAGAAATGATCATACTCAGTGAAGTAAGTCAGACCGAGAAAGACAAATGCCGTATATCACTTATATGTGGAATCTAAAAAATGATACAAATGATCTCATTTACAAATCAGGAACAGACTCACAGACATAAAAAACAAACTTATGGTTACCAAAGGGGTAACGGAGGAAGAGGGATAAATTAGGGGTATGGAATTAACAGATACACACTGCTATATGTAAAATAGATAAACAACGAGGACTTACTGTATAGCACAGGGAACTATACTCAATATCTTGTAATAACCTATAATGGAAAAGAATCTGAAAAAATATATATATATGGCTGAATAATTTTACTGTACACCTGAAACTAATACAACATTGTAAATCAATTATACTTCAATTTAAAAAATAAGTACCAATAGGACCACTAGCCCCTAGGTTTCCGTTTCTAATCTGGAAGATGAAAGGGCTACCTTAGATGACTCGTAATATCGACGCTGTCTGGTTCCCCTACTTCTCAGTAATTCTGTTGCTGTTAGTGCCTGGTGATGGACTTAATCTGGAAACACACTCAACTTATTAAGATGCAAGTCGGAACGCAGCAAAGAATACCACCTTATATCAACAAAAGACCTCATCAGTAGTGAAGACATGGGACTCTGGGCCCCTTGTGATCCAAATAACATAACAACTAAAAACATAAGGCAAAAGCTGTTAGAACTCAGAAATTAATGTGTCTAAGTCTGTGACAAATGAAGAAGACAGAAGTACTTAGGAATATAATGGATTTGATTTATAGCAGTATAATTAATAAATATATATCAAATTTTTATGCCTTCTTGTCAAGTATCATGAAACGTTTATAAAAATTAGTCATAAATTCAGAAGACCATGATAAAAATCACAACTAAATTTATAAAATAAGAACAGATATTCTACACAATCTCTAATCCCAAATAAATTAAACTAAAAATATATGTTGAAAAAAGGAAGTATCCCCTTGGACATTTTAAAATGCTCTTTTTAAGTAACAGTTGAATCAAGGAGCTTAAAAATTATAATCATAGATTTCTTGGAAAAGAGAAAAAAACAAATTGTGTGTCTGTGTGTGTATACATAGGAAACTTATGCTCAGATAAAAATTTATATATTTACATGCTTTAATTGAGCAAAGGGAAAATAAAAGAACCAAACATTCAGATTAGTATTTTATAAAAAGTTCAGAACAATAAAAATTCTCAGGAAACAGCAAGAAGGATATAAAAGCAAAATAAATTTTAAAACAAAACTAGTGAAGGAGAAGGGGAGAGGAAAGTGTTTACTAACAAAATAACATCAAATTCTTAGAAAAGGAAGGGAGGGGAATTAAGTTAGAAAGAAGAAAGTCATCATAACAGATTTGGGAGAGAATTTTAAAATATAAAACCATATAGCTGTATGCTAAGGATTTGAAAACCTCTGTAAAATGAATTATTTTTTGCAAAAATATACATGACAAATAAATGTGATACAAAAAGTAGAAAAAAAGTGGAAACCCTGACCACAGCAATAGGAAGAAATTAAGGAAGTTCTCCAAAAACAATTCTTCTCACCTGAAAAGGCAAAAAGGAGGAGGCCACTGCTGACTCCAGTTGTAGATGGATTCACTGGCTAATCTTTTCCATCTTAAAAGAATAGATAATTCTCACATTATATGAACTTTCCATAATGTAGGAGAAAAAAACAAAATAAAACAGGAAACTCTCCAGTTTGGTCTATAAAACATATACTGAATAACCCTAATACCGAAACCTGATTAAAAACATCACAAACAATGAAAGCTGTGTTTACATATGAATGTTGATTTTAAAACTTTAAGATGCTAGTAAATGACATCAACAATATCATGAAAGAACATTTCAGCAGGACCACATTGATCTGGATTATCAGAATGCAGGCTCCGAACAGGGCAGGGCTGGTGCCTGTGCAGGGCTGGCCCCTCACAGCGCTCAACAAATGGGTGTTTACAGACGTCTTCAATAACACACGGCTCAGCGATCCATTAGAAAACAATGTACGGTCATCTGTTGAAATACATGCCAAAAAGACATTTGAAAACCCTAGTGAAGTGAATGATGTACATGAAAAAGGCACAAAGCTTTGCTCAGAGGTAAAAGAAAACCTGAATGTGAGACACACTGTGTCATTGGGTGGGAAAGTCCTCAAACACTAGCCCAACCAAATTTTTCTCATAACTTTCCAAAATAAGGCTAAAGTTAATTTGGTGGGTTAAATTAGCAAGAATATAAAATGATCTACAGAGAAAAGCGATGAAGAGGGAGTAGCCTCAGCAGATAGGAAGTCTACTATAAGGAAACAGGAGGCAGGAGGGTGGGGAGAAGGAGGGCTGATGGGCAGAGAGTTTCAGTTTGGGATGACAAAAAAGTTCTGCAGATAAATGGTGATGATGGCTGCCAAACAATGAGGATCTATATGCCACTAAATTGTATACTTAAAAATTGTTAAAATGATAAATTTTGCATTATGTATTTTACCACAATAATAAAAAATTAGACACTTGTATAAAAAAGTAGATAGACCAGAGATAGAACCTAGTATATATGAGCATATAGTTTGGGGCAGGAAAATTTTAACCAATAATTGAAGTTGAGTAACTGGCTATCACCCTAGAAAAATAAAAGTAGACCCACAGTTCTCAAAATACGTGAACATAGGTCTGATGGCTTGATGTTTTTAAACTATTTTAAAATTTAGAATAAAATAGAATTTTATTTTAGAAAATTTAAAATAAATGAGAATTTATCAAATATTCAAGCTAAGGATAAATCACAGAAGAAAAGCGTAGCGTATTATATTGCATGAAATTAGAAACTTAAAAGTGAAAGCAAAATACTGGATTGAGAAAGTATTTGCATTAAATATCAGAGTTAATGTTTATTTGGGGCTTCCCTGGTGGCGCAGTGGTTGAGAGTCCGCCTGCCGATGCAGGGGACACGGGTTCGTGCCCCGGTCCGGGAAGATCCCACATGCCGCGGAGCAGCTGGGCCCGTGAGCCATGGCCGCTGAGCCTGTGCATCCCACAATGGGAGAGGCCACAACAGTGAGAGGCCCGCATACCACAAAAAAAAAAAAAAATTTATTTAAACACCACATAAACAAATAAGAGACACATTTAGATTCCAATATGTAAATGGGCAAAATACATGAAGAGACTTTTTTATGTTATCATGATGTTATTCTAGCTGGTGTTTATTAAATTGAATTATAGTTGACTTACAATATAGTAGTTCCAGGTGTACAACATAGTAATTTGATATTTTTATAGATGATACTCCATACAAAGTTATTATAAAATATTGATTATATTCCCTGTGCTGTATATTATACCCTTATAACTTATTTATTTTATACCTAGTGGTTTGTACCTTTTCATCCCCTTCATCTCTTACCCTTCTCCCCACCCCTGTCCCTTCTGGTAACCACTAGTTTGTTCTCTGATTCTGTGAGTCTCTTTCTGTTTTGTTATATTTATTTGTCTTATTTTTTAGATTCCGCATATAAGTAAAAGCATACAGTATTTGTGTCTCTCTGACTTATGTCACACAGCATAATACCCTCCAGATTCATCCATGTTGTTGCACATGGCAGCGTTTCATTCCTTTTTATGGCTGAGTAATATTCCCTTGTGCCACAGTACTTCTCCTTTATCCATTCATCTGTTGATGGACACTTACGTTGCTTCCATGTCATGGCTCTTGTATGTAAATAACGTTGCTGTGAATATTGGGTGCACATATCTTTTCAAGTTAGTGTTTTCATTTTCTTCGGAGAAATACCCATGAATGGAATTGCTGGATTATATAGTAGTTCTATTTCCAATTTTTTAAGGAACCGCCATACTGGTTTCCATAGTAGCTGCACCAGTTTACATTTCCACCAACAGTGTACCAGGGTTCCCTTTTCTCCACATCCTTGCCAACATTTGTTATTTGTGGTCTTTTTGTTGATAGCCGTTCTGACAGGTGTGAGGTGATGTCTCATTGTGGTTTTGATTTGCATTTCCCCAATGATGAGTGACGTCAAGCAGCTTTTCATGTGCCTGCTGGCCATCTATACATCTTTTTGAAAAAATGCCTATTTAGGTCCTCTGCCCATTTTTTAATCGGGTTGTTTCTTTTTTTATATTGAGTTGTATGAATTGTTTATATATTTGGATATTCCCCCCTTATTGGACATATCATTTGCAAATATCTTCTCCCATTAAGTAGGTTGCCTTTTCATTTTGTTGATGGTTTCATTCACTGTGCAAAAGCTTTTTAGTTTGATTAGGTCCTGTTTGTTTATTTTTGCTTTTGTTTCCCTTGCCTGAGGAGACGTATCCAAAAAAATATTGCTAAGACCAATGTCAAAGACCATACTGCCTTTGTTTTCTTCTAGGAGTTTTATGGCGTCATGTCTTGCATTTAGGTCTTTAACCCATTTTGAGTTTTTGTATATGGTGTGAGAAGATGTTCTAATTTCATTATTTTACATGTAGCTGTCCAGTTTTCCCAGCACCACTTATTGAAGAGATTGTTTTTTCCCCATTGTATATTCTTGCCTCCTTTGTCATAGATTAATTGACCATAAGTGTGCGAGTTTATTTCTGGGCTCTCTCTTCTGTTCCATTGAACTGTTTGTCTGTTCTTGTGCAGTAACATACTGTTTTGATTACTGTAGCTTTATAGTGTAGTCTGAAGTCAAGGAGCATGATACCTCCAGCTTTGTTCTCTTTTCTCAAGATGGCTTTGGCTATCCAGGATCTTTTGTGGTTCCACAAAAATTTTAGGACTGTTTGTTCTAGTTCTGTGAAAAATGTCATGGGTATTTTGATAGGCTTTGCATTAAATCTGTAGATTGCTTTGGGTAGTGTTGACATTTTAACAATATTATTCTTCCAGTCCATGAACACAAGATATCTTTCCATTTATTTGTATTGTCTCCAGTTTCCTTCATCAGTGTCTTCTAGTGTTCAGCGTACAGATCTTTCACCTGCTTGGTTAAATTTACTCACAGGTATTTTATCCTTTGTGGTTTGACTATAAATGGGATTGTCTTCTTAGTTTCTCTTTCTGATAGTTCATTATTAGTGTATGGAAATCCAACACATTTATTTATATTACTCTTGTATCTTGCAACTTTACTGAACTCATTTATTAGTTCTAACAGTTTTTTGGTGAAGTCTTTAGGGTTTTCTAAATATAGGATCATGTCATCTGCAAACAGTGACAGTTTTACTTCTTCCTTTCCAATTGGATGTCTTTTATTTCTCTCTCTCTCTCTTTTTATTTGATTGCTGTGGCTGGGATTTCCAATACGATGTTAAATAGAAGTGATGAGAGTGAACATCCTTGTCTTGTTCCTGATCTTAGAGGAAAAGCTTTCAGTTTTTCACCATTGAGTATGATGTTAGCTGTGGGTTTATCATAAATGCCTTTATTATGTTGAGATATGTTCCCTCCATACCAACTTTGTTGAGATTTTTTTATCATAGAAGGATGTGGAATTTTGTTAAGTGCTTTTTCTGCATCTATTGAGGTGATCATGTGATTTTTATCCTTCATTTTGTTAATGAGGTGTATCATGTTGATTAATTTGTGGACATTAAACTACCCTTGCATCCCAGGAATAAATCCCACTTGATCATGGTGTATTATCTTTTTTATGTATTGTTGAATTCAGTTTGCTAATGTTTTGTTGAGTTTTGCATCTGTGTTTATCAAGGATATTGTCCTGTAATTTTCCTTTTTTGTAGCATCTTTTTCTGGTTTTGATATCCGGGTAATACTGGCCTCATAAAACGGGTTTGGAAGTGTTCTCTCCTCTTCGATTTTTTGGAATAGTTTGAGAAGGACAGGTATTAATTATTTAAATGTTTGGTAGAATTCCTCTGTCAAGCCATCTGGTCCTGGACTTCTGTTTATTGGGAGTCTTTTGATTACGGATTCAGTTTCAAAACTAGTTATTGGTCTGTTCAGATCTTTTATTCCTGACTCAGTCTTAGAAGATTGTATGTGCCTGGGAATTTATCCATTTCTTCTAAGTTGTCCAGTTTGTTGGCATATAACTGTTTGTAGTTGTCTCTTATGCTTGTTTGATATTGGTTGCAACTTCTCTTTCATTTCTAATTTTGTTTATTTGTACCCTCTCTCTTTTTATCATGAGTCTGGATAAAGGTTTGTCAGGATTTTTTTTGGAAGAAAAACATCTCTGATTTCACTGATCTTTTCTATTTTTTTTTTTTTTTTGTCTCTATTCCCTCTCTGATCTTTATTATTCCTTATTTCTGCTACTTTGGGCTTTGTTCTTCCTTTTCTAATTCCTTTAGATGGAAAGTTAGGTTGTTTATTTGAGATTTTTCTTGTTTCTTGAGGTAAGCCTGTATCACTATAAACTTCCCTCTTAGAACTACTTTTGCTTCATTCCACAGATTTTGGACAGTTGTGTTTTCACTTTCATTTATCTGTCAAGGTATCTTTTTATTTCCTCTTTGATTTCTTCATTGACCCATTGGTTTTTCAGTAGCAGGTTGTTTAGTCTTTTGTTGTTTTGTGTTTTTTTCCATTTTTTTCCCTGTAATTGATTTCTAGTTTCATACTGTTTTGGTTGAAAAAGATGCTTGATATAATTTTAATCTTCTTAAATTTATTGAGACTAGTTTTGTGTGATCCATCCTGGAGAAAGTTCCACGTGCACTTAAAAAGAATGTATATACTGCAGGTTTTGGATGGAATGTTCTGTAGATGATCATCTGATCTAATGTTCATTTAAGACCAGTGTTTCCTTTCTAATTTTTGTCTGGATGATCAATCTATCCATTGATGTAAGTGGGGAATTAAAGTCCCCCACTGTTATTGTATTATTGTCAGTTTCTCCCTTTATGTCTGTTAATATTTTCTTTATATATTTAAGTGTTCCTACATTAGGTGCATATGTCTCTAAATGTTATATCCTCTTCTTGGATTGACTCTCTTATCATTATATAATGCCCTTTGTTATCTTTTGTTATAGACTGTGTTTTAAAGTCTATTTTGTCTGATACGAGTATTGCTACCCCAGCTTTCTTTTCATTTCCATTTGCATGGAATACCTTTTTTCATCCCTTCAGTTTCAGTCTATGGGTGTCTTTAGCTCTGAAGTGAGTCTCTTGTAGGCAGCATATAGATGGGTCTTGTTTTTTAATCTATTCAGCCGCCCTGTGTCTTTTGATTGAAGCATTTAGTCCATTTATGTTTAAAGTGATCATTGATAGGTATGTACTTATTGCCACTTTGTTTTCTGGTTGTTTTTGTAGTTCATTTGTTCTTTTCTTCCTCTTTTAGTCTCTTCCCTTATAGTTTGATGCTTTTCCTTAGTGTTATGCTTGAGTTCCTTTCTCTTTGCTTTTTGTGCATCTGTTATAAGTTTGATTTGTGGTTATCATATACATATACATATATATCGTATCATATACAGTTCATATACATCAACCTATATCTACTTGTTTTAAACTGATAGTCATTGAAGTTCCAACACATTCTAAGAGCTCTACGGTTTTTTACTCCTCCCCCACCTCCCATGTTTTATATTTTGGTGTCATGTTTTGCATCTTTATGGAAAGGACAATTTTTATATCTAAAGACTAGAGGGAGTAAAATTGGATACATAACTAAAGTTCAGCCTTAGTAGTAATTAAAGATATGCAAATAAAAGCAACAGTAACACATGTTTTGTTGATTGATTAGCAAAAAGAGAACAATTCACAGGATTGTTATAGTGTGCTGAAATTCACAGATTAGGGATGCCCTTGTACATTTACAACTGATTTGGCAGTAGGTATCAAGATCCTAAAATGCATTAGGAGAGGAAAGAGTTCTTTCTCAAAGTAACATTCCGTCTGATAACATGGGAAGGGAGTTGGTAAATCACCACTTTGCAACCCCTGTAATAAAGCTTGGATTGCTGAATCTTTAGCAGAAGTTGGGGGGGTGGCCGTGGGCAGTTGGTGAGGAACAGGATATTTCAGTGGTATTAAAATGTTTCTTCATGATTGTGGCAAAATATTAAAAATTGGTGAATTTGCATAAGAGGGGTATGAGAGTTCTTACAGATTTTCTCTAAGTTTCCACATTATTTCAAGATATTTTTAAGATGCCCCCTGTAACTAATAATCCATTTCAGGGAATATTATTTTTTAAAGCCTAAATATAAGCTATATGAATGAGTATATTAATCATGAAATTATTTCTAATAGGGAAAAATTAGAGGCAAATTGGAAATGTTTAAATAAAGGTACATCCACCTATAGGGTGTACCATTTTACATGATACTCAGGAAGTCTGTGAGCACTATGGGAAGATGCTTATTTTCTTAAAGAAAGGAAATAGTAATGTACCCTATTGTTTACAAATAAAGGTATATTTATAAAAAATAGTAGAAAGGAATATATAAACATGACAATAGTGGTGTTTTGGGGCAACCCATTAGTAGTGGGTAATTGTCCACTCCTCTTACATAAACTTGCTATAATACGATTATATTACTTTTATGCTTTTTTAAGAAAAGTGTTTTAACAAAGGAAGAGGGCGTAGATAACCTTGAAACTTGAGCACGTTCTCTATGTGTGAGCCGAGCTGAAGTGCGCTGAAGAGGGACAGGCCCTGGAAGGATGGTAACAAGGAGAGTCTAATCTCGGAAACTAGTGTTAGTGGATTTGACCATATTCGAGGACCAGAAGAACCTAGCTAGTCCTTTTGCAGTAGAAAAGTCTCAGTTGGCTGGCGTGTGCTAGGAACTGCTAAGCAGGATAATCAGGTTCGTGCAGTACACTGGTTATAGACAAAGGGTTTACGTAGAATGATCATTTTGATGCCCCTTCGATGGGTTGTTCGTTGCTACCTGGAGATGTATGGAATCGCTGGTTAATCACGGCTTGGGTTGTCAAAATGTCAGATTAACTGCCTTTAAATATGCTGCTGGTTTTGGTGTTCCAGTTTGCTTCCATAAACAAGTGTTGGATTTTATTTTTTCTGTTGACCCCAGAAGAGACCCCAGTTGCTCTTTGAACCTCATTGGCCCCTTCTGACTGAAGTATTTGTGGGTCAGTAGAGACGAAGCCTGTTTCCTGGACATCTTCAGGGGCCACCTCCCAGTGGCCAAGGGCACCGTCAAGGGCATGTCTCTGAGCTTCACCAGAGCCTGAGTGAGGTGTGAGATGCTACAGGATTTGTACTTTCTTATGATTTCCATTTTTAGATACTTAAAATTGTGGGGTTTTCCCTTGTACATTTTCAACAAATCACAAAACGAACTGCGAGTGTACAGAAGAATATCTTAATCCAGGTTAACATTCCGATTTTCAAGTATCTCTATCATTTTGTGAGGCATGATTGACAGATCCAATTATATTTACGCTCCATTTAGTTAATTAATTAAATTTTTTGTGTGTGTGTGGTACGCGGGCCTCTCACTGTTGTGGCCTCTCCCGTTGCGGAGCACAGGCTCCGGATGCGCAGGCTCAGCGGCCATGGCTCACGGGCCCAGCCGCTCCGCGGCATGTGGGATCTTCCCGGACTGGGGCATGAACCCGTGTCCCCTGCATCGGCAGGTGGACTCTCAACCACTGCGCCACCAGGGAAGCCCATTTAGTTAATTTTTTAATCAGCTGAAGTACAAGGACTGCAAGGCAGTTGGAGATAGTGGAGAAAACCAGTTTAAGATCACGAGGCCTCAGCTCTAGTTCTCAACCTGCCGTGATTTACAAATCTCCTCATGCCCCAAACCCTCTGGAAATGTTTTATTCTCTGCAGACTGAGCCACGGGGATTAGATGGATTAGATATTTGCAGAGGTCTCCAGCTCCAACATTTTATGATGCTGTTATTCCAGGAGAAGGATACTTTATCGCCATTTCCTTGTGTACTTCTAGCAGGTTCACATACTGTAATAAGCAGTATCATGCCTGGGGAATCTTTAAAACGAGGGCGGTCATCGCTAGTTGATAAGGTGCAGGGGGAATAGAAAACATTTGGTTGGCTAAGCTTCCGCTCAAATAGAGCAGAATACAGGTGGAAAAGTGCATCAGAACCTGAATTCTGAATGGAATAATCCTAAAATAATTGTACCTAAAATCTAAAAAGTATTTTTAAAAGCTTTTACCCAATTTAGGGGAAAGAATTGGGAATCCTGTGATGTAGTTTATTTCTGAGATTAGCCAGTTAACATCGGTCGAGTGTGTAGACTGTGTCTCGCCTCTGGTTTGACTCTGAAACGCCTGTGCCCCTCCAGGTCGGTTCGGTGGTGGCCGTGGGCTGGATTCGCTCGCGGAAGGCCGTGGACTGGCGCCTCTTCCGGAACATCTTTGTGGCCTGGTTCGTGACCGTGCCTGTAGCAGGGCTCTTCAGTGCTGCTGTCATGGCTGTGCTCGTGTACGGGATCCTTCCGTTCGTGTGACCGGTCCTCTTCCAGCCGGTAAACAAGGGATGGGCCGGGCTGCGTGTGGGCGCTGCGTGCTGTCTCCCGCCAGCGCCTCCACGACCCTCTGTGATGTTCCAAACCACACCGTCCACCTAGGTGTAGTCGTCCTCCAGAGCTAACTTGACTACTGTACATAATCATGTGCACTAAACTGGTATCGTGGTGACATAACATGGTGCGGTTACTTATATATTAAATATATATGGTATACATAGAATAATAGGTAGTGCTATTTCAGACATACTCGAAATGGGAGTGGAGACACTTGCCTAGAAGTCGATATTCAGCAAATCTTTGTACATACTGATTTCAGTGGCAAATTTTAAGAACCTTTGAAAAGGAAAGTGTAGATTGGAAAATGGTATTTTTTTCCCATTTAATATACTGTAACGTAAGTGAGATACAGGATGGATGATACCCATTTGGGAAGGTGTATGTGTGTCAGTGTGCTACTGAATACTGGAACAGGAGTTCACAAGTGCTTTCACTGAAGAATTTGTTCATATACTGTGTATTGATTATGTAATATATCATAATTGCTTCTGTAAATACTTAAAACTGTAATTTTTTAATGGTGTGCTTCCCTTATCCTTTTTTGATCAGAGAAGTTTGGAAAGTACCAAAGAAGCAGGGGAATAGTTTGCCAGTATTATATTTTCATACTGTTTGTCTCCCCTTCTCACTAATCCTACCATTAGCCTGGGATGCGGCAGGACCACCATGCTCTGAGCTGCCCTGGAGCAGGGTGTACGGTGAGGCACCAGCCCCCCCGCGTGTGTGCACGTCCCACTTCCGGTCCCCCTCCCCGCCACCACGCTGCCACTGCTGCCCCGTGCCAGATCTTGGCCCTTCGTTGTTGTCAGTGTAGAGAAGGTACAGCGGCGAGGACGTGTGACCGAGCACTACATATCAAGTCCAGTTTGAATTTCCGCCCCCTCCTCCCCTGCAGCCTGAAGGAGGCAAGTGCTCTGACATTCTGGAAGCTCAGGAGTGGGGAGGGCTGAGCTGTTAGACAATACACTGGACTTGACTTCCTTGAGGCCTTCACTAAGTGGAGCAGCACGATGTTCTGCTGGAGCCCCCCTGGCGTCTTCTTTTTCGATAGCGGGAGGAAGTGTGGCTAATGCTAGAGCCTGAAACTATGGAAATGCTGCTGAAACTTTTATATTGACAAACATTTTCTCGGTACTTCATTGTGATTTTTCATTAATCAAACATATTACATTTATAATAAAAACGTGCCCCTCAAAAGTTTTGCCTCTGAAGTCTTTTTCTAAATGCCTATATGATGTTTCTTATTGAGTTTCCACAAAAATAAAAGCTATAATTTGTTTACTTCTATTTTTCAAATACCTTTTTTTCTCTTATTTTACTACGAGTACATGTCTGTGCAGAAAATACACATGAGGGAGAAAAGGAAAGAATGGCCCGCACAGCCCGGCATCCCGAAATTGCCGTGCGTTCACACACACTGAGCCTTTGGTGATGAGCCGTCTGCCAGGAGAGCTGGTCCCCCATGGGACCTTTGTTAAAGGGACTGTCACACTCTGCTCGGTCTTCCCGCTTCGCTCTTAAGTCAGTCAGACTCAGGGGAGTTGGGGCCACAGCTCACACGTCCAGAGCTGAGGACCCAGCAGGAATGCACGTCCTATCTCCCTTCTTGCTCAAGCAGCTCAAAAACCCAGCTCCGTGAAGCATCAGGAGCTTCAGAAGGAAACTCGTCCAGTCTCTGCAGCAGGAGTCCATCTCCTTCTGGAGCCGGAAAGGTAAGAGGTGAGGAGAGCTGGCCAGGTGTAAACAGTTATCCAACAAAGAAACCTGCCCACCCTGATTTTTGAATGGCATTTTAAGCCTTTCATGTCCCTGCTTTTGTTAAAACCATGCATTCAAGAAGTTCTCTTTCCTCCTAAACTTTGTAAGAAAAATAACAGCACGACACAGTGGCAGTCTGCAAGCTGTGTCCTGGGAGAAAGGCCCAGGATGTGAAGGTCTCAGCCCCGCAGCCAGGGTGGCAGAGGCCCTGGATGTGAAGTGGGACAAAGGTCACACCCACACTGGGCCCTCAGTGACTGCCTACAAGAGAATCATTTAAGATCTAGAGACACAGACTTAAAGTGAAAGGATGGAGAAAGATATTCCATACAAATGGAAACAAAGACAGAAGACAAGGACATTACATAATGATCAAGGGATTAATCCAAGGTCAATCCAAGAAGATATAACCATGGTAAGTATATATGCACCCAACATAGGCGCACCTAAATCCATAGTGCAAATATTAACAAACATAAAGGGAGGAACCGACAGTAACACAATATTTGCAGGGGACTCGAACACCTAACTGACGTCAATGGAGAGATCATCCAGACAGAAAATCAGTCCAGAAACACTGGCCTTCAGGCCAGTCCATTGCTCTTTATAAAACATTCTATCCCAAAGCAGCAGAATACACACCATTTTCAAGTGCACATGTAACAGTCTCCAGGATAGATCACATGCTAGGCCACAGATCAATTCACAGTAAATTTAAGAAAATTGAAATCATATCAAGCATCTTTTCAGAACACAACACTGAGACTAGGCAATGACTAAGCTGTGTGCAGAGACAAGCCTTCCCCGCTGCCCCTCCCTGCCTGTTACGTGACTGGGATGAGGGCAGAGGAGGGATTCCCCCCGAGGGGAGGGGACGCCTGATAGTCTTTCCGTTGAGTTAATCAGCCTCTTCCTCTAAAAATGCAAACAAACACTCCTCGGACAAGGGACCCTCCCGCATCCGTGGCACCTTACTGTGACTCTGTCACCAGATACTGCACTGTGCAGAGACAGCAGCGTGCAGCTCAGGAGCGCCTGGGGACACGGCCTCCCCTTGGGGCAGAGCCTGCATGCAGCACAGGCTGCAGAAGGAGCTCGAGCTCCGGGACAAGGTTCTTGTACTTCATTCTCTGCTTTTCCAAATGAACTGACCTCCTGAGCAAATATGTAAACACATTTGTTCATTTTCTAGAAGATAATTTAAAGAATCAATCTCCCTGTCTCCTCAGAATAAGCTGCACAGTAGAGATTTAAAACCATCTCATCCCTCAGAAAATGGGAGAGTGTAAAGATCTGTGGCATCAGCGAGCTTATTCAAGTACAGAGGGAGGCAGGAAAAGGGCGCCTGAGGGAGATTACACAGGCTCTGCGGGGCCTCACAGGAGGCTGTGTGCAGGCCGCCCCGCCCACTGCCTCCAGGTTCTTCGGGGGGCACCGGGGCGCACGTTCCTCACGGGGCAATGGGACCACACGGGCCGTGAGGGTCCCTGGGACAGTGGCAGGAGAGGGGCCGCTCCGGGCCTGGCCCACAGTAGGGCTCCGTAAACAGGGGCCTGTTCTTCCACTTTTCAAGGATGATTTCCCACAGGAGTGCTCAAAGGGCAGCACTGAATTAGGTGATGAAGAAAAGGAGTAGATTGGGCTTCCCTGCTGGCGCAGTGGTTGAGAGTCCGCCTGCCGATGCAGGGGACACGGGTTCGTGCCCCGGTCCGGGAAGATCCCACATGCCGCAGAGCGGCTGAGGCCGCGAGCCATGGCCACTGAGCCTGCGCGTCCGGAGCCTGTGCTCCGCAACGGGAGAGGCCACGACAGTGAGAGGCCCGCGTACCGCAAAAAAAAAAAGAAAGAAAAGAAAAGGAGTAGATTAACCGCGGTTAGCTGAGCGAGGCAAAACTAGAGGCTAAAGAACACGGAGAATGGCTTCTCTGCAGGCTTGGGGACGCCGGTGGAATGTGGTTAAACTCTCACGAGGGGATGTAACTCTGTTCTCGGACTGTCACCTTCCTAAATACCTTTACAGCGCATCATCCTTTATTACTGAAAAGACAATGAAACGCCCCCGAAACGTATTAAGAAAAAAATCACCTACACTCCGTCACCCCACCACCATTCCTTTTGAAACATTGGCCTTTGAAACCTGGAGCTGGCCAGCCACTGGGGAAACTGAGGCACGGGATGAGAAAAAGTTCAGGCAGCCCAATGGTAACAGGACAGAGCAGCCCCAGGCCTGACTGGATCGTCTCCTCCGGTTCAGCGGCTGTCAGACCGTGTCCACAAATGTGGTCTCTAGATAAAGGACGGTGCCATGGCCAAGAGAGGAAGGGTCAGAGAAGGAACACGATTAAGACCTTGGAAAGGAAGCCCAGGAAAAAGGGTGAGAGGGTTATTCTGACTGTTTTTATAGAGAAACACGAGGAATTAAATCTGATTTTAAGTAGGGAATTTCAGACTCAGTAAGGGTGAGCAACTCCACTGCCTGGAACAAAATGAGACCATCAACAGAGCCAGAGCAGGATGGATTTGCTGCCTGCTCCCCAAGGCCTGAAATTCAGAGGTTAAACCAAACCCGAAATGTAGATTCCAAACTATGAGTTGGGACGTGTTGGGGAAGGGAGGGAGGAGGTCAAAAGAAAGGAGACAGACTGACCTCCAGGACAGAAGGCAGGGACCCCACCCCACCTCCCGGCCAAACATCTTCCATGAGCAGCGACAGCAGCGGCACCTAGTGGGGTCAGATGTAATTGCGGTCATGGCCCTCTTTCCAGAACTTTTTAAATTGCAGCAATGAAGTCACCTCATGGAATGTTCATTAGGTCATAATTCAAAGAGTTCCTAGAAATGTCAGGAATTACCTGTGCTGCTTTGATGGCCACAGGTAACTATGAGTACCTGCCAAAGGAGGACCTCAATCCGGATGCAGAAACTCCAAACCAGGCCCACCCGCCTGATGGCTCACTTTCTTCATTCAGTAAACGACCACTGTATGCCCATCATGTGCCATGTGCTGACCTGGCCACAAGAGGCTAGGCGACGGGGTAAGAGGACAGAGGGTAAGAGGACAGAGCGTAAGGGGACAGAGGGTAAGGACAGAAGGCAAACAGGACAGAGGATAAGAGGACAGAGGGTAAGAGGACATAAGGATAAGAGGACAGAGGGTAAGAGGATAGAGAGTAAGAGGACAGAGGGTAAGAGGACAGAGGGTAAGAGGACATAAGGATAAGAGGACAGAGGGTAAGAGGATAGAGAGTAAGAGGACAGAGGGTAAGAGGACAGAGGGTAAGAGGACAGAAGGGTAAGAGGACAGAGGTAAGAGGACAGAGGGTAAGAGGACAGAGGATAAGAGGACAGAGGGTAAAGGGACAGAAGGATAAGAAGACAGAGGGTAAGAGGACAGAGGGTAAGAGGACAGAAGGCTAGGAGGACAGAAGGATCGGTCTCTGGGAGATCATCTTCAGGGGCAGTTGGGAAAGGAAATCTGCCGTAGGGTGTGACTGCAGCCGCCAGAGGTGGGGAGTGGGGGCTGTTTCTAGAGGCTGGGGAAAGGAAGCTTTCACGGAAGAGGCAGAAATTTGGCGAAGACTCCCAGCGCAGAGTGGCAGCGAGAGCACTGGTTCTATTGGGAAATGGCACCTTTTAGATGCCGGCAGAATAGCGGAGAAGAGGCGTCTGACAGGCCGCTTGCAGGAGAGGTCGGGAGAGGCTCAGCAGTCCAGGCAGGAAGATGGGCGCGGTGGGCAGTGAGGGATGAGAAGCAGCTCGAGGCCGTGGGAAGGGCACACGCCCCACTCTCCGCCAGCCGGGAGCTTGCCTGGCCATCCCTCCGGGGGAGGGCGGGTTAAAAGCGCACACTGCAGGCGTGAATATGCCGGACGTCTCCGTGTGATGGGCCACTGCCAGCATCACACTCCGGACTCTCTGTGCCCTTATATTTTATACTCCCGAGGGAGTGAGTGTGTCTGATTGCTGCACTGGGGAGAAAGACCAGTCGGAGCACAAGCACCGCTCTCCTCCGTGCCACCCAGGCTGGGCAGCCCGGCCCAACACTGCTGTCACTGTCGCCCCGAGCTACTGTCAGGTAGCACTCACAGTGGTGAGGACGAAGCCACCTTGTCCTGACCCGCAATCTGTTCACAGCCCCAGGGAGGGAGGACGGAGCTGTTGCCCTTACACTGAGGACAGGCCAGGGCATTCGAAAAAGCTCCTCACTCCAACATACCCCCAGGGCGTTGAGGTAGAGAATAACCAAGGCTGAGGGCAGAACCTGAACGTCAAGTTTAAGTGGAGGGCAAAAGAACAGGGGTCTTCTGCCCATTTTTGGATTGGGTTGTTTTTTTGATATTGAGCTGCATGAGCTGCTTGTAAATTTTGGAGATTAATCCTTTGTCAGTTGCTTCATTTGCAAATATTTTCTCCCATTCTGAGGGTTGTCTTTTGGTCTTGTTTACGGTTTCCTTTGCTGTACAAAAGCTTTGAAGTTTCATTAGGTCCCATTTGTTTATTTTTATTTCCATTTCTCTAGGAGGTGGGTCAAAAGGGATCTTGCTGTGATTTATGGCATAGAGTGTTCTGCCTATGTTTTCCTCTAAGAGTTTTATAGTGTCTGGCCTTACATTTAGGTCTTTAATCCATTTTGAGTTTACTTTTGTGTATGGTGTTAGGGAGTGTTCTAATTTCATACTTTTACATGTACCTGTCAAGTTTTCCCAGCACCACTTATTGAAGAGGCTGTCTTTTCTCCATTGTATATTCTTGCCTCCTTTATCAAAGATAAGGTGACCATATGTGCGTGGGTTAATCTCTGGGCTTTCTATCCCGTTCCACTGACCTATATTTCTGTTTTTGTGCCAGTACCACTGTCTTGATTACTGTAGCTTTGTAGTATAGTCTGAAGTCAGGGAGTCTGATTCCTCCAGCTCCGTTTTTCATTCTCAAGATTGCTTTGGCTATTCAGGGTCTTTTGTGTTTCCATACAAATTAAATAGACATTTCTCCAAAGAAGATATACAGATTGCCAACAAACACATGAAAGAATGCTCAAAATCGTTAATCATTAGAGAAATGCAAATCAAAACTACAATGAGGGCTTCCCTGGTGGCGCAGTGGTTGAGAGTCCGCCTGCCGATGCAGGGGACACGGGTTTGTGCCCCGGTCCGGGAGGATCCCACATGCCGTGGAGCAGCTGGGCCCGTGAGCCATGGCTGCTAAGCCTGCGCGTCCGGAGCCTGTGCTCTGCAATGGGAGAGGCCACGACAGTGAGAGGCCCGCGTACCGCAAAAAAAAAAAACAAAAAAAAAACTACAATGAGATATCATCTCACACGGGTCAGAATGGCCATCATCAAAATATCTACAAACAATAAATGCTGGAGAAGGTGTGGAGAAAAGGGAACCCTCTTGCACTGTTGGTGGGAATGTAAATTGATACAGCCACTATGGAGAACAGTATGGAGGTTCCTTAAAAACTATCATATGACCCAGCAATCCCATTACTGGGCATATACCCGGAGAAAACCATAATTCAAAAAGAGTCATGTACCACGATGTTCGTTGCGGCTCTATTTACAATAGCCCAGACATGGAAGCAACCTAAGTGTCCATCAACAGATGAATGGATAAAGAAGATGTGGCACATATATACAATGGAATATTACTCAGCCATAAAAAGAAACTAAATTGAGTTACTTGTAATGAGGTGGATGGACCTAGAGTCTGTAATACAGAGTGAAGTCAGAAAGAGAAAAACAAATACCGTATGCTAACACGTATATATGGAATCTAAGGGAAAAAAAAAAAAGGTCATGAAGAACCTAGGGGCAAGACAGGAATAAAGGCACAGACCTACTAGAGGATATGGGGAGGGGGAAGGGTAAGCTGTGACAAAGCGAGACAGAGGCATGAACATACATACACTACCAAATGTAAGGTAGATAGCTAGTGGGAAGCAGCCACACAGCACAGGGAGATCAGCTCGGTGCTCTGTGACCACCTAGAGGGGTGCGATAGGGAGGGTGGGAGGGAGGGAGACGCAAGAAGGAGATATGGGGATATATGTATATGTATAACTGATTCACTTTGTTATAAAGCAGAAACTAACACACCATTGTAAAGCAACTATACTCCAATAAAGATGTTAGAAAAAAAAGAAAAAAGAACAGGGGTGCTGTTTCTAAAGGGGAAGAGGCCGAGGGAACTGACCCAAGAGCACACAGAGCTGTGGGCTTAAAGGGAAAGGGGGCTCCACGTGCATGTGCGTGCAGAGAACACGGAGGGGGCGCCCACAAACAGCCCCGGCTCTCTCTCAGGGCTCCTTCTGTCCCAGGTTCTAGAACCTGAGCCTGGCCAAGTTGGCAGTGAGCTTCCAAGCACAGACACTTAGTAATAACTAAATGAAGCTTCAGGACATTGACTGCCCTCTGCCCTTTGAGCAGTTACGCTCAGACTATGATGATGGATTAGCGACGCACAGTCTCTTGCAGAGGGAATTAATATTTAAAATATGGTGTGTGAACTTCCACCTCTTCTTACAAAATCTAATAAAAACCTCATGCCTATGAGTTTCTCATCACGAGCAACACCAACACGTTGCTCAATGTCTCTGTCTGGGTAACTTTCCCAAGGGGAGCAAGCAGGAGCCTCTGGTGTTTCCTGCCTTCGCTGATGGCCAGCCTCGCGGACCCTGGGACCGGGGGGCGCGTCCTCTGCTGAGCCCTGAACGCACTCACCACTGCCAGATACGCTGCCTGCTGTGGCCCGCGAGGAGCCCTCTGCCTTTTTCACAATAACATTGATTAGAAGAGCTTGCCCCTGGTTACAGAAATAACAAATTCACTTTAGAAAACCAGAAAAATTGTAGTAAAACATAAAACAAATAAAAATTAGTTATGATTCCACCTTCCTGAGGTAATGAACATTAATATTCTGGAGTATTTTCTCCTATATTTGCATAAACATTTTTCTTAAATAAAACAGATTAGTTTTTTACCTCGCTTTCTCTGTGTAACATTGTGAACAATCCTCAATGATTCTTACTCCTCAAAAACATGATTTTTAATGGCTGAGTAATATTCCACTTAATGGAGAGACATACCATCATTCCCCGTTCATTTCATCATCCCCATTTGAACAGTTAAGAATGTCTCTATTATAAAGAACACTGCAGTTAGAAACCCTGTACATCAATCTGTGTGCATCTCTGATGATTTCCTTAAGGCAAATTCCCAGGCATGGAGCCACCGAATCAAAGAACCACCTGACATAAGATGTGTCTAAACCGGAATGTTGGTCCTCTGCTCCCAGGCTGCACTGAAGGGCAAATAAGCTACCTTGAGGGTAAGGCTCAAGAATGAGGATCCCAGCAGGGTCCTGAATGGATCCATTTTTCAAATTAAATAAGATCAAATAAATGAGCGGCCATAGGAGTTACAAGGCTGAACTGGAGAGACGGAGGCGGCAGCGGAGGGGGCAATTGCTCAGGTGCATTTTACAGGAGAGAAGAGCTAGTACTGAGAATTTCCACATGCGAAACCACAAGGAAGACCTCTGTCCCAGGACCCCTGGCATGGCTTCCACTCCCGGGCGACTGCACTCCAAGCTGTTTGTGTGAGCAGCCAGCAGATTACGTCACGTAGGTGACCAGGACAGGGCCTGGCACAGAAGCTCAAGAAATGTGCTTTCCTTTCTGCTACAATGTAATGACGAGGGTACTCAGAACACAGCCCAGCCAGCAATATGAGTCAGTAAAACTGCGGAATAAAGGCTGAACTTCACGTCCCTACGCTCATGTCTGGGTATTGGATCAACACAAAGTATGGCTCTTTAGCTCTGTAAGAACACGTTACTTAAAAGGGAAGCACAAGGAAGGATAAAGCACCGACCTACAGCAATCGCCTTCCCATCTAACTCAGGCCGTAAGTACAACCAACCTCACAGGTAAGTAACGAAGCAGTTAATTAGGGGAGTATCTCAGCAGCATTTCCTTGCACCTCCTCATGCCCCAGCCCCATTTCCATCCACCGCCCCTAAACACCACCAGACTGAAGAGACATGTCCACAGCCACACCCCTCTAACCCGAGGAGCTCCCGGTGCAGCTGCCAGCCCAGCCCAGCATCCCATCCCCGTTCAGTCTGCACAGAGTTCTCCCTGTAAGATACAGGTGTCAACAACACAATGAATTTGTTGTTTACGCCCCTCATTCCCTTTTCCTTTTCTGTTATACTTAATCTCCTGTAATGGTGGCTCAACCCACAAAGACAGTGAGAAGATAAAACTGTATCATGTGGCTGGTATCACAGATATCTTCTGACCTAAGAAGTGGTGGTTGGAATTTGGATTCTAGTAAACATAATCTTTGGTGGTGGTAGGGAAATACCTTGCAGCACGGAAATTTTCCAAAAGCAATCGTGTCCAGTTGTTTTTAAGATGACTCATTTGGAAGCTGAGCAAGGAACTTGGATAGGCAAATCAGAGAATTGTAAATGATTAGTAAACATACGAAAACAGCTCTATCTCACTGGCCATTAGGGCGATGCAGTTAAAGCAAGGTATCATTTTTCACCTCTAAAACTGGTAAAAATCTTGAAGTCTGATAACATTCAGCGTTTTTGCGGATATGGGGAGATGGGTACTCTTCACCACCACTGGTAGAAACAGATTGGCACAAATTTCTGAAGGGCGATTTTGTACTACTTATCTAATGTGCACAACCTATGACTCAGCAATCTCACTTCCAGAAACCGATCCTGTAGACCTGCACCTCTCATACAACAGCCCCTACTGTACATGTGGCTATTCAATTTTAAAAGTAATTTAAATGAAACAGAATTAGAAACTGAGTTCTTCCACTGACCTACTTACATTTCAAGTGCTCAACAGCTTCGCGTGGCTAGTGGCTGCCGTGTGGGACAGTGCAGACATACCTCATTTTCATCATCACAGCAAGTTCTACTGGGCAGTGCTGCCATGGGAATACGCACGGAAGTGGAGAAAGACAAACGGACAGAGATACTCAAGGCAGCGCTCTCTGTAAAGCAGACTGGATATAGGAAAAAGCGGAATAAACAAATGCCACATTTATACAAAAGTGCAAAAATTAAAAATATGAGGGATATTTATACAAACAGAGGACTCTGCTGTTAACTTTGTAAGTATGTTGCAAGACAAGATATGCATTTTAACATTTTATATAGATAGATATTTATATAATCTCTAAAGACACTGAAAAATATCACAAGGACACATGTCAAACTATTAGTGGCAGTGGAAGAAGGAGGGACTGGAGAGAGGAATGGGAATTTTCACTTTTATTTATGTCTACATTGACTGAATCTGTAGCAACCGGCACATATTTTGTTAAAAAAAAAAAAAAGATTTTCAAAAGGAGCTCTACTCTTAGAAAGATGATTTACCAGTAAGCCCTGAAGACATCATAGTCTACTCATTTCTTTTCTAAACTGGTATTTCCATCCTCTGGCCATCACTCTTCTAGATCTAGTCATCAAAAGCGTTGTCCTGAGGCCCGGGGGGGCCATGGATGCACCCCATCCAGCTGTGACCCCTCCCACCAGCCTCTCCCTGGCAGCATTTCCCCCAGTTGTCCTCTTTCCTTTGCCCTCTTTTCATCCACTCACACGCTCACTGTCCCTCAGCAGCTTTACAAAACTACCAACAGGATACAGTCTCTCACACTGCAACAGGTGGCAAGGACCTCGGCAGATGTGCTTCTAACCCCCAGAACAAAGCGCGCCGTCTGACAACGCGGCCTGACCGCAGAAGAGCAGCAGGAGAGCGGGGACGGGCGGCAGCACAGATGATTCAGACACACATCCCACGGGTGAGTGCTTTTCACAACAAAATCAATCACGCCAAATATAAGAAACCAGCACTGGCAAGTGAGATGACCAATTATGTTCCAAATGTGATGGATTTATTTTATTTTACTCTGATGCAAAACGAAAGATTCCACTACCGCAGAGACCGATATATTACAAGGTCATGAAAAAGTGGTGTGGGACATGCAGGACGTGATGGACAACTGGAGGGTCGGGTCATCTCCTTTGTAACATGACACTACACTGTCGCTGAGCAACACATTGAAAATAACACTGCAGAACTGAACTGAAACGTGGCACGAACATGACAACTTCCGGGCATGCCTTCAGGCACACCTCCCTTAGGCTGGACTCGATATCTAGGCTTCTGTGTGAGGAGGATTACAATTCTTTGGAAGAATAAGAAGTTCACACCTTTGAAATCTCACAGAAGAATTTTAAGGCCAAAACATAGTGGGTTGACTTCTCTTCACCTCCAGGGACAAAGCTGATGCTCTATTCAAAACCACATTAAGCTTCTAGTTCAAATCCCAGCCCGACCTTGTGCCCTCCTGCATTGAAGTTCTTTCCATCGATTAGAGCTGACAGGGTCAGTTTCACTCCTAGGAAGAAGCAAACACCACAATCACTTGTAACAAGCATTACAATCAGATCTGCATTTCCTAGAAACAATGGGTGGAATCAATGGCATGGGTTACAGCTGGCTATGAGATTACCTCTGTTACTAACTCCATGCCAGGTTATCCACAGCCACCTGATCTGTAAAGCAGTCATGGCACACTTTATTTGGAGTTCACGGTTAAGAATGATGAGTGATCAACCAAACTCACAAGCCACAGTAACCAAGTTATTATTAGGAATACAGTAAGTCCCCTATATACAAACCTCCAAGCTGTGAACTTTCAAAGATGCGAACGTGTGTTCACACGTCCAGTCATGGAAGTTAGTTCACGTGTCTGGCAAACATGGTCACATGTGTGCATCCTCTACAAGTGGTTGTGCTTTTGTGTACTTTACTGTACAGTACTGTATAGAATACAGTAGTACGGTATCTCTATTTCAAGCCCAGGATGTCCAGAAGCAAGCACAAAAGCAGTGGTGATGTAGCTGGTACAGTACTACCCAGACATCACTAGATCGTCTCTTCAAGAGGGTAGACAGAATTGAATCCAGCAAGGAGCCAGAACCTGTGCCATCAGCGTCAGCCATGAGTGAAATGGCAGCTTGCGCTCCATCTCCTGTTGCTGACGACCCTTCAGCTCTACCATCTCCCACCTCCTCTCCCTCCTCCAGTCAGTAACTCTTCTTGCCTGTCCACTCGATGCCAGCCCCTGTGTGCCAGCTGTTGTACTGGACTACCGTACTTTTTAAGGTAGTGTACTGAAAGATTAAAAATGTTTTATTTGTTGTGCTTGTTTTTTTATGTATTATTTGTGTGAAAAGTATTATAAACCTATTACAATACAGTACTATATAGCCAATTGTGTTAGCTGGGTACCTAGGCTAACTCTGTTGGACTTAAGAACAAACTGGACTTACAAACGCGCTCTTGGAACAGAACTCGTTTATATGTAGGGAACTTACTGTACAAAAATTTTTTTTTTTTTTTTTTTTGCGTTACGCGGGCCTCTCACTGTTGCGGCCTCCAGGCTCCAGACGCGCAGGCTCAGCGGCCATGGCTCATGGGCCCAGCCGCTCCGCGGCATGTGGGATCTTCCTGGACCGGGGCACGAACCCGTGTCCCCTACATCGGCAGGCGGACTCTCAACCACTGCGCCACCAGGGAAGCCCCCAAAAATATTTTTTTAAACAAAAGTGCTCAATCTGTTTTACTTCGAACAACCAAATGTTACAAAACGGTCTGAATCAACCTAAAGTGATTGCAGGTTGTCTGTAGGTTCTTTTCATTATTCCTCAATCACCTTCTACCCCTAGCCCATAGTTATTCACTCCTTTACTCACCTGGTCGAAGGGTCTGAGTATAACCCAGTCCAATCAGGCTGGCATTATTCACTTTAGCCTAAGATTAGGAGATGAAATAGAAACAGTTAGAGAACAATCAATTTCATAATATGTAAGTCCAACATAACCACTCCATGCATCAGATTTCCAAAGCTGAAACACCTTAGGACCAATCCAGAATTAGTAAAACTGAAAACTTAATTAATAAAAGATAAATCTTTTAAGAAGTCAGTAGAGGACAGAGGGGACCTTGAGAATGCATGCTTAAAGGCCTCGAGCAAAATTTTAAAACACTGTGCAGCCAAACATCCCTCCTGTGAACTGAATTCTTTTGAGTTACCAGTTTTACAGCCTCCGACAGTGGTATGAGCATGAACTCTGGTGAGAGACAGATCTGGGATCAAATCTTGGCACCTGTCTCTTATTGTGTGACCTTGGGCAAGTTACCTGACCTCTCTAAGTCTCAGCTCCCTCATCTATAAAATGCAGATGAGGGCAATACTACTCATCCAATAATTAGTTGTGAGGGTTAAATGAGATAATACACATAAAGTCTTAGCATAGGACCTGAAATTTAAGAGCTCAATTAGTGTTATTAACAAGAATTACCAATGGCAACAGGAATAGTAATTGAAACCCAGGAACTTACAGATAAGAAAATTTTGAGGCCAAAGAGATAAAATGACTTTAGGTCAGACAACAAATACAGAAGGAACTAAGATTAGAACCCACAGCTCCTGACTTCAGGTATATGCTCTTTTCACTACACAATGAGTAGCTCAAAGTTAATAAAGAACATGCAAACTACAACCACATCACAGCATCCATTTACGACTTAGACGAAACCCTAAGAGCAGACCCAATCTGCAGCACATTCTTACACATAGAGAAGTTCTACAGTCCAGCTTGTACTTAGCGGCGATGCCGAAACGGGTGTTGTTACTGCCAGCCGTCCACGCGAGGTTTATTGATGTTTCAATCTTCTCGTTCACCTTCTGGTAGATCGACCCTCCAAATTCAGTGCCATCGTTCCTGTTTTCACAGCGTAAGAAAAGTCATAAATATCTAGTTTGTTACAATATGGCAACAAATTCTAAGACTGACTAAATCGGGTCTTATTTTACAGCTACAGACTTCAGCAGACTTCTAGCACAACAGACTTCCAAACAAACCGGTTATGTGATTTATAGCCACCCAATTAAAGCACAGTAACATCTGACTCATTTACTTGGCTCCTCCACAAGACATGAATTTCTTAGACACAATTCAATTATGCACAAAGGCAGTCACCTCAAGTAAGTATGATCTGTATGTCTCTGACATGTTCACAGTATTTAGAAACTTCAAAGTAGAGTTATATAAAGATTCTGCAAAAAAAAATATATAGTAGTACAAGCCAATTCTGGATTTCACTCAAAACACAATCTTAGCATTAGAAAGCACCCTCCAGACAATAGCTACAGTGCATGGCCCCAGGGAAGTACACGACATATTGCTTCAGAGCACCTCAGCAGTCAGTCCCTGAGTTTTCATAATACTGTTTCATCAATTTCAATGCCTCTTTCTACACCACTAGCGACTTTATTTAAGTGGAACAGACTGTCTAGTGGAAAGCAATCTCTAACACTTCAAAAACACAGAGCTGATCCTTTGCTTTTCTTCCTGGGACAGCAGCAATGCCCAGTAGGCCAAGACATAAAATACAGTTTATAAGTTCAAATTCATGTAACCACCAGGCTGCAGCCTACAGACTTGAACCCAGGACTGCTCTGAGGACTTCTGCTACTTCTGAATACAACCCAGGTAACTGGTTCTGACCAGGGTACCTGAAAACCTCCAGAGAATTATACTGGGGATGCTCCAGGACGCTCAGATCAATTAGGGGGTTGTTCATGATCCTAACAGACCTGCTTCTAGAAACTGACAAGATGAACAGGGAACCAGAGGAAGCAGGAACGCCTCCAAAGGATCCCTTCTATCAGGAGGTGACCCCTGCCCCGGGCCCTCTCCATCCCAGTGGCTGGGGTACAGGCTCAGAGGCCAGCAACTGCCAGCAGCACAACACCAGCGCCAAGTGCACTAACTCTGCAGTGCTTTGCCGACTACGAGCGGCACAGTGTAGCTGTATGTCCACCAAGGCATGACGTCATGCCAGCACCACCCCATCCAACCTTCTCCACATGCTAATGGCTACCATCCTCTGGGCGACTGTGCCGGCACTAAAGGAGGAACTCTGAACCGTGAATACTCACACGTGAGTGTGCAGCTGGAAGTCTGCAGCCTTGTAACCCAGGGCGAAATTATTCTGTGACAGTTTGGATTTGGCTGTATCAAAACTCATCTGATAGCCAGCAAGCCAACCTTCAATGGCCAACACAGCCCAGCCATAGATGGTTGGTCCAGAAAAATCTATATCAACATTACTGCCAAGACTGAAACAATCCCGTTTATAGGAGGCCTTCAATTTCCCACTCTTCTTTCTGTAAAAAAAAACAAATGAAAACAGCACAAGTTTTCACTGCTGTCCAGAAATTTTTAGAGTAAGATCCCTCCTCTCCCATAATGTAAATACTGTTTTGGCAGGTGGCCCATATACAGTAAAAATGTTTCAAATGACAGCTCTACAAATGTAATTTTGTTAGGATTAGAAATATATATACTATTTTTTACCTATTCCTCGCTGTAAGTTCAAATGATAGGGTATTTCATGATTAATTTCATGAAAGCATAAGTATAAAAAGGTGTAAGATATTTCAGTACCAAATTAATAATCTGAATGTATATGTATACAGACATATAAGAAACCAAATTTCTTTAAATGTTTCCAAATGCTACAAAAGGTAATGCCCGACAAACTTCTAAACTATTAACCTGTCATAGAGAGAAGTGTACTTTTTTTTTTTAATAAGCATATTTATTTTCCTTAGGCCAGTGTTTTCTCCCTGGACAATGTTAGATGGATGGAACAGAAGTGTACATTTTTGAAGGACAATACTGAAAACACGAAATCAGTTCTTAATAGTCCTGTGCTTGTCCTGAAGACAACACAGGTGTGTAGCAGGAAGGACACGCCTGCTGTTACAGTGGAGGAGAAATGCCACGTGGCCCCCATCGAGCACCTGTCCTTTAGAGAGAGGCAGGTAGGAAACAACATAATCCCCATTTTTCAGATGAAAAAACTGAGTCAGAGAAGTTGGGGGATTTATAAAGGCTAAGAAATCAAGTAAGCGGAACTATTCTTTGCAGTGTTCTGGTGCCAGGAGACTACACTCTTCTCTTAAGATGTTAACTTCTCAGCAAGACATCACATCCGTGAATCTTCAGGACAGCTTAAAAAATATCTCGTCTCAGACCCCTCTAGCTCCTACATTTTTTCTACTAGGTGCCTCTTTGAGTGTCACATAGGGAGTGTCCTCAGGGAGGGTCCCTCCCTCCCTCCTGCACACACAGGTCTCTGTGCCCCTCACCTCCAGAGCTCCTCCTGCAGTTCCCTGCCCTAGACCCCTCTATCCCTTCAAGCCACAAGACCATTTCAGAAAATGGGGTTGGGATAATTACCCTGTGTTCGGTACAAATATGGTATCAAGAGTCAGTTTCAACCCTTCAGCCAACTGAAAAATAAAGATTTCAAATTAACAATCAGCAATTTTTGATTCTTTTCTTGACTTGAAAAACCAATTCTAAAGTTTTCTCTAACTTCCTAACAAATAAGAAAGTCATTAAAGAAAGCCAAATATTAAATGATTTAATAAATTTCCTCTTCTTCCTTCCCTGCCCCCTATCCCACTCCCCTCACCCCCAGGCTTCATCATGATTCTCTCACCCAAAAAAAGGCTAAAACATACAGGTCAAATCCTGTTATAGCCAATAATGTAAATGAGAGTACAAAACCAGAAAATCCCAATACAACAAAATAACTGTGATACTCTCTTGAAATTATTGTAACTGGACATTTAACAAGCCAACCTAAGTAATTTATTCAGCTATGTATACGTATGCATTATCTATATATGGTAATGTGCAAATAAACATACTTCAAAAACTAGTGCCCTGAATGTAGCAGGCACTTGACAACTGCTGGAAGATGTTCTCTTTGAAAACATTAAAGAATTTTAGAAACATTTTTCTGTGGAGTCAATTTTGCAATGATTACAAAACAAAATTAAATTAGATCACTACAAATAGCTTGGTCTACTCAGGAGAGGCTCAGCTGTGTAACAATAAGTATTATAGAACTGGTCAGAACAAAAGATATCATAATTATGTACACAGCAACAAAACCTTACTTTCTAGAAACATAAAACATACCAAAGAAGGCCACATGCAGAGAAAAAAATACGAAAACTAGACAGGGTTGCAAGATCTCAAATTATATTTGGGATTTGTTCATCATTTTATCCCCAAGATAATTTTACCCTACAAATATCTTCCAACGCTCTCTTACCTTATTTTCCAAAGAGACTTCTGTCCCAAGAGTATTGTCTGTGTTCCACTTTTGGGTGAAGGTCAGTCCATAGTTACAAATCTTGTATTTGGTCTCTAGGTTGCCTGATGCTTTCCCTGTATCAGTGTAAGCATGACCAGAAGTAGAAAATTCCTGGTAAGAAAAAATAATTACTTTAAAATCAGCTTATGAGATAGAAAATATTCATTCCAGAAAGTAATGTTCAATGTAGCAGAAACCAACACAACTTACTTTTTACCACAGCCCTACTCTGCAGCAACTTATTTCCTGCTTTCCTTCCTTCTTTCCAGTCTCTAAATATTTTAACCAGTCTTGCATCTTCCCATTACTCCACCTCTCTTACTGATATTTCTGTGCCATATACTCTCTTACTAAATGGGAATCTCTCTTTTAAAAGAAAAATATCTTTACTGAAAATAAATGCCTTTTCTAAAAAGACAAAAATATTGAATCTTAAATATGTACTTTCATGACACGAAAAAGACTATCAGTTCTCTATCGTACCTTGTGAACTATTAGTTAACTTTAAAGTCCTTAAAAATCCCCAAACACTAGAAGCCCTAGATTGCCCCCTTTTAATAGGGCCAGAACTTTAATGCATTAAAAAGCCTTATTTTTATTGTGGTGAAATACACTTAACATAAAATTTATCATTTTAACCATATTTATGTGTACAGTTCACTGGCATTAAGTACATTCACACTGTTATAAAAACTTTATTGCTTTTGTCCACAAAACTATCCATAAGACTATCAGCGTACACAATTTCAATAATTGAAAGTACCCATTTTTCACAAGAAAATGGAATGTTGTAACTTATCCCTCTTCCCTGTCAAATAGTTACTATGAATGCCTTAAAATATATCCTCCTCCCAGTTAGGTGTCCCTCAGTCATATGACAATAAGCAATTAGAAATAGATCTCCTTCTAGGGGAAGCAAACAGTCAACACCTGTCACTGTCAATCTATGAACTGTCAAGAAAAAACGTTTCTGATTGGCCCTGTTTTTAAAGAACATTTCTGAAATACTGCCAACAGTAAAGAAACCCTGCCAACCCTGCCCCCTAACGCTCGTTCTACAGGCTGATGAAACAACTGGGAAACTGTGATCTGTTTATCTACACCACGCAGAAAGTTTTCAAAGAGAATATCACACTGCACACTAAGGGCAAGGCCTTGGTAAAACACGATAAAATGCTAGTCACGTTTAATAGTTCACATCACTTTCTTTTAGTAGATCCAGCTACCTAGTGTTTCATTTTTCACATTTACCTTTCATAAACTTGCAAGTATAGCAAATATAAACCTTAATTTTGGTGCAAAAAATAAAGGTAAAAGAGTATTTAGTCTATATTTCTTTCTTATCATCATCATTTCTTAGTCTGAAGCTCTGTCAAAAGTCTAAAATGCCAGAGGTACAAATCTCAAAGAAAAGGCTAGAATTTTCCTAAGTTGAGTTCCAGGCTCACAATTGCTTCAGTTTTTGTCTAATTTCATAATTAGCTCAAACAGTGCAAAATATATTTATAACATCTACGGTTCTGCATTAAATGCTAGTATGCAACAAAACAATCATGAAAATGTTACCGTTATAGATGGCATATCATAAAAATACCAAGATACGATCAAGAAAATTTGGAGCAGTGGATGAAATTTACCCTGAATCAGTACCAGAGAACAAAAGCAGCCATAAAAACAAGCACACAAATACACTGTTTCTCTTACCATCTGAATGAATATTCACACACAACAGCAGCATGAAAGGGAGATAAAATTTTAGTTGTTGATTTTTGCAAGACAAACCTACCTTGAGCAAATTCTGAAGTACTAATCAAAATGAGTATAACTTTTCTAATTTAATAGGTGATATAACAAAATCCCATCCTAGTAGGGGAGTTGCATACATATTTATTCACTACTAGAAAACCCAGGGAAAGAATCTTAGTGACAAACCAGGACTATATGAAGCATAAGACAAAGTACCATAAATACTCCACATGCTTCTTGCCCTTCTAATTTAATCATTATATCCAGAAATAAAATTTGCGCTGGTTTGAATAGGTAAATACCAAACAAAAAAGATGCAGCCAATAAAGAGAAATCAGAGAATAAGGTGAGGGTAAAGTTGATCTATTTGCTGAGACTTACTTAAAGAAAGCTCTGGTTAGTGACGCTTTGATAATACACTGATATATCCTTTACCATATTCTTAACTTCCAGTAAAAAAGACTTTATGAACATTAATAAAAACTGTAGACTAATCTTCTACATGCATTTCTACATTTGTTTCAACTAATCATGAAGGGACAGAGACTAAAATTAATTTGTTTTTGTAAAAGGGCAACAAAATTTGCATGAACCCAATACAAGGGAAGCAAAGATTTTAGTGTCCATATACATATTCATGAAAGTATAAAGATATGGCATGGGTCAAAAATATATATATATATACACATACATATGTATACATATAAAGATATGGCATGGGTCAAAAAAATATATATATATATACACATACATATGTATACATATAAAGATATGGCATGGGTCAAAAATATATATATATATATATATACATACATATGTATACATATATTCTGTATCTTCTGAGAATAAGACTCAGAATACTCTTATTATGACAAACACAAAGGGTCTCCCCCCAAATTCAACCTGACTGTCCTTGGGCTCAAGTGGCTGGGCAGCTCACTGAAATCTGAGAGCAGGACAAAGCTGTAGGGAAGACAGCATAGCACCAAAAGTATGCCGTTTCAAGTAACTTGACTAAACAATGATTTTTAAACAGGTTTCTTTAACTTAATTATGCTACATCTATTAAAAATATATTAAGGGCCTTCCCTGGTGGTGCAGTGGTTGAGAATCCACCTGCCAATACAGGGGACACGGGTTTGATCCCTGGTCCAGGAAGACCCCACATGCCACAGAGCAACTAAGCCCATGCACCACAACTACTGAGCCTGCGCTCTAGAGCCCGCGAGCCACAACTACTGAAGCCCGTGCACCTAGAGCCTGTGCTCTGCAACAAGAGAAGCCACCGCAACGAGGAGCCCGTGCACCGCAACGAAGAGCAGCCCCGCTTGCCACAACTAGAGAAAGCCTGCGTGCAGCAACGAAGGCCCAACGCAGCCAAAAATATAATTAATTAATTGATTGAAAAAAATATATATATATATATATATTAAGTACTTACCACTCCACTACATGACTTGGTTCTCAGATCTATTTTGACCATGCCAAATCCTAGACACACACAGAAATACACATTAATGTACAAAATGTGACATGCACTCCAGTCTTTGCAACTTAGAAATTATGAAAATAGTCCATAGTACATTCCATGGAAAGTACTCAGTATTCTTGTTAGGTGAGAGTTCCACAAGGAATTGAATTATAACAAAATAACTTAAGTTTAATTTTTAAGTTCCCTCAAAATAATAAAGACATATTTTGAAAATATAAGTTAAAAAAAAAATGGATGAAAGGAATATGTACTATTTTAAGAACCAAAATTATTAGAAATTATGCAGATATATATATACAAGCTTAAAATATATAATTAACATTACTAGTTAATAAAAAATCAAATGTGTACAGCACAAAAAATTAAAAATGCAAAGACTAAATTTTTAAAACTAAATGTCCACTTGCTTTCAAACACTGTATGTTCCTCCAAAGAAGTCAAAAGCTGTGTCTTCACCCTCGTGAAAATACTGCCATTATTTGGAGGAGGAAAGCTACACCCCCTACGTTAGCTGTCCCCAGGGCTAACCAAAGGAGGCACACATATTACAGATTTATATGATTTCACCCAACAGATAATATTAAATACGCAAATGCTATGTATGTGTTAATGTACACAACAGCTTTTAATGCCTGTGGGACTCTACCTCTAAAAACAGAAGTCTAGTAACCTGCTAATGGTGATCCCCTTAAATCTTGTAAAATAGATTAATGCTGACTTAACCTCATTTTACTAAGCACAGTCTCTCCCATATAGTAGGCATTCAGTACGAATGCTTACCCCCAGATTGGCAATTCACAATAGCATACTTACCATATCCTTTGTTGAAGACATCCTTGGCAGCCTTTCCTAGGTCACAGTAAGTCGGTGTGTTACACATATCTTATAAAGAAAAATGAGGACAAGGGAATAAAAGTAACTATTTAGTATTTATTCACTGTTCAGCTGTTTAGTTCTGTGAGAAGAGGTATATAGTTTTTTCTTCCTTTGTGTCATTAATGCTTATGCCCTAATGCAAGCCAAGTTAAGAGAAAGCATGCTGCTCCTTTAAAAAGAGCTTTCCAGAATGCTAGAGAATAAAAGGGTTTTTCATGAGATTCACAAAGGTCATCTTTCTGATTGCATTGCAAAGAAAAGAAATTTCTCCCAGGCTGAAGGAGATGCTCTGTTAAACTGGACTTTTACTTTTTAAAAAAATGCAAAAATGTACATTAGAAAAACATTTCTCAGGCTGTTATAAAGCCAAAGAGCTGTGTAAGATGTCAAGGTAAATTTTCTGAGGATCTGTAAAACAGATGCAATTAAACATCTTCAGGGTTACCGTTTTTGCCACTCTGACATTCAGTTCTTAAGAATTACCACACTAATTGAAATGTATTCACCCAGAGTATGCCCTCTCTCAAAACTCTTCTTAAAATAAAGTGCTATAATCTTACCTAGTAACCAGATATAGGACAGGGTCTACATGCAGCGGTCTGCTCCCCCAAATCAGTATACACTCTAAAGTTACAGCCTTCAAAACCCAAGGGGCTTGACTTTTCATCTTGCCTACTTAGTATTCAGCCAGCCTTTCTACTGTCAAGATGACCCTCACATCAAAATCTCAGGCCTATTGACACTGCTGAACATACCACTCCTTTGCCCTGTGCACCACGGGAAACCTCTTCCTGCAGCAGCCTCAACAGCCACATCCAACAGGTCGTAGAACCACCTCAAGCAACCCCACTGGCCCCATTACTACACCAGAAACATCCAGAGCACCAGCTAGCCCCTGAACCACCTACACAACCGAAGGTATTTATTTCTATTTGGCTGAGCTCTTAGTCTGGCCTGCTGCTAAGTTTCTGCCTATCCCACCACTCCTTAACACTACACACACTTTATGGTGCACTTCGTAATTGTGAATTCACTTAAAATTTGTCCCTTAACCTAAACCTGTCAAATATGACAGATATTAGGATATGTTAAGAGAACAGAGTATTAAAATATACATAAAGTTAAGAAGAAAGCGTAAAGGTGAGAGGAGATAAATGTACTGACTCATGGCCATCCTAAAGCTTTGTTGTTCTAAGCCACAAGGTTTCGTAGTTCACTCCCAGAGCAATTGATTTACAATTCAGTCCTTTGTATTCAAAGGATCAATTTTAGGCTTTTTACACATTGCCAACTGCAATCTGATATTACTCTTTATGATCACAACCGATGCCGGTATCTGTTGAAATGTTTCCCAAAATGCAGGCACTACGTATTCAAATAGAAATGTTAAGGCTTTACAGTCTGGTTTTTTCTCTACTGACAAGAGAAAAGATACACTTAAATGTTTAGAAACATCCATCCAGGGACCCATTACAGTCTTTTAGCATTTTCCTTCTTTTTCAAAACGACCTGCCAGACACTTTGCAAAAGCCGTGTAGGGGGTTGGACCTCAATTTTACCTAGTTCAAGCTTACTTTTTCAGGCCCAGGATCCTGATGGGAAGTGCACTGCTGGTATGATCAAGCAAAAACTCGAGAAGCCCCAGAGACGACACGTTCCGCACATTTCCATGACTACAAATGCACTTGTCCGTGGGCACGCACAGCGCACCGGGGTTGCAGGAGCCGCAGTCGTTAGTTATAACCCAGCTTCACACGATTACTAACGGGACCGTCAGCTCGCCTCGCCCCTTGAAGGTGCACATTCAGCATCCTCCCCTCGGCGGCAGGGAGTGGAAGAGCCCCCCTGATGGTGGACTCCAATGCCAGGGAGGAAGCCGGGGGCGGGGGTGGGTTCGGGGTTCGAGGACCCGACTTCCCTCGAAACCAACCTCCCGTCCGGCCTGACGCCCGGAGAGTCCTGGGGACCGGCCGGGCGCAAGCAGGTGGCGGCGCGGCGGTGCATCACCCGAGGGGCCGGTCCCCGCCGACCCCGCCCGCTGGCCCGCGCCCCGTTAGGCGGCCCTTCCTCCCGCAGGGCCCTGCCGGTCGCCCCGCCCCCGCCCGGCCGCCGGCCCGAGGCCCCGGCTCGCCTCACCTCCGACGGGAGGACCTGTCCGCTCAGCCAGGAGGGCGCGCCCGCTCCGCCAGGGCACCGAAGAAAGTCTTCAGAGCAACGCCGTCCGCGCCTGCGCGGCCCCACGCCCGCGGCGCCTGCGCGCCCCGAGCCCCGCGTCGCGGCTGCGCCGGAGTGTCGCGCCGGGGTCGCGCGCGGCAGGCCCGAGGCGGACCTACATCTCCAACCGTCCGAGTGCGCGCGTGCGCGGCAGGGCCCGGCGCGCAGGGACGGGCGGAGGTTGACGTGGGGCGCGCAGGCCGCGCGACCGCACCTTTGTCCGCGAGGGGCCCGCTCTCGCGAGAAGGCGCGGAGACTACTAGTTACCGTTGCCAGGGGAGGGGCCGCGGCGGCGGATGCGGCGGTACCAGCCACTCCGCAGTGGATGCTGGCACAGCCGACCACGGCGTCTTCTTCTCTGGCGGATGCCTGGCAGATCTGTATGGGGATTTCGTGTAAGGGTGACTAAAATTCAAGAATGTGGCCCTTAGGTCATCTCGTCTTAAGGATGAGAAAAATAAGTCCCGAGGGGGTAAGTGACGTGACTTATTCAGGATGACACAGGGTAAATGATATTTCAAAGGCAGAGAGGAGATGGAGGCGGGAAAGCTCTCCTTCAGAGACGAACTGCAGCTCATAAGTGTAGAAGAAATTATAGAAATAGGAAATCACCACTTTGGAGCCACCAATAACTGATTCAAGCAAAATTCATCGATAGATGCTGGACGGTTGAGGATATTCATACAGTTCCAAAGTGTCATCCCACAGGTTACTTAGTGAAGAGAAAAGGGTACCTTCACATCAAAGAAGTCACCCTCAATCGAGTGATCAAACTTGACATCACCAGGGATGGTACAGACTGACATCACATGCTCATTCTTGCCAAAAAAGTGACTTCTCTCTATTCACAAGGAAACAATCCGATTGAGGGACAATCCAAATTGAGGGACATTCTGCAAAACAACCACCTGGTCTCTTCGAAAATGTAAATTTCATGAAATATTAAGAAAAAGGCTAGTGAACTGTTCTCGATTAAAGGAGACAAAGATAGGACTCCAAGACCAATGTGATTCTAAATTGCACCCAGGATCAAAAAACAAAAAGCATCAAAAAATAAAAACAAAAAGCATCTATTGAGGATCATTCTTGGGTCAACTGAGAAAACTTGAATGTCGACTATAGTAGTATTGTAACATGTAAAATTTTCTGAGAGTGATGATTATACCTTGATTATGCAGAAATGGCCTGGTGTTTAGGAGGTACGTGCTGAAGTATTTAGGCATGAAATAGCATGTGTCTGCAACTAACTCTCAAATGGTCAAGGGAAAAAACATGCAAAATGTTAACAAATGGTGTAGCTAGGTGGAGCATATGTGGATGTTCGTTGCATTATTCTTGAAACTTTCCGATAAGTTTAAAATTTTTCAAAATAAAAAGTTGGGAAGAAAAAAACCCCACAAAGTCTTTGATATTCAGTTCCTGGTACCAGGTTGCTGCTTGAATCAAGAGGCAAAGATTATTTCCCTGCTGTGTGTAAGGCATTTCAGGCTAATAAGAGATAAGATACATGCTCCCAAAGGACTCATAATGTAAGACTTGGACAAATACCTGCTGAATGAGGCAGAAGATGATAAATGTCATCAACAAAGCAATAGAACTCAGTAGGCTAAACAAAATGAGCTTTGTAGTCAAAAGAGGCTGGGTTTGTATCTCACATCTGCCAACTCTGTGGTGTTTGGCGAGCAACTTAACCTCTCTATGCCTCTGTTTCTACATCTGTGAAACAGAACTAAATAAGGTCTACTTCAGAGGATTGTAGTGAATAGTAAAGAAAATAATGTATCCAGAGCACATAACAATCTACCTGACATATGGAAAATGTTCATTAGTTAATAACACAGATGAAAATATGCTATAAGTGATTAAAAGCTGTACAGGCAAAACTACGTTTATTCACATACATATGCATAGTAGAGCCACAACTTCAGCCTGTAGTTTGGCACAGACCTGGACTTTGTCGGGTACAACAGGCCATTGAAGGCTGTAAAGAGCACTTTGAATGGGAATTTGGCAACGTTCCTTCCTTGGGCTTCTTTATCCAAAGACCTTTCTTCTGAAGGGAACTGATAACACCAGTCCCAGGTCATGCACCAAAAGACCTCCTCTTTCTCCCAGCACCTGATGCAGGAAGGTGGTAAAAGAAATTGTTAAGGAAAACGGCGGCTGCAGAGGGAATCATTCCTTTGCTTGCTATCTCTCTGGCCCCGCCGGCTTATCAGGATCCACGTTACCCCTCAACGTCCATATCAAGCCTCTAGCCTCTGCCGCCTCCAATCTACAGCCATTGCTCACCCCCGACCCACAATGGGCTCTAAGCTCTTGGGAAGCATAGAAAGGACTTTCTCAGTCCAACTTCTAATCACCTGGCATTCTTCTCCTATAAAATGTCTAGAACCAGAATTTTAGGGCAGGGAAGGGGCTTTGGACTCCTTCGTTTGTGAGACATTTGCTACGTGCTTACTGCGTACAGGACACCAGGCTCAGAGCTGATGGATGAGCACACGCCCAGACACATCCGTGTTGTGTGCGTCCAGAGGCCCTGGTGAGCAGGCTCCCAGCACAGGTCACCTGCTGTAGTCAAGGTAACCTGATTGTCTGCCTGTGTTACCTTTGAGAGAAAATCTCAGAAGGTTAGTATAGTTTTACCCTCAAAAATGAGAAAAAAAAAACACCCTAAGAACAGAAACCCCACTGTGAAGATTTAGTAGCTCGATTGCCCTAAGTGTAAGGAAAATTAAGATTCTGAAGCCAGCGGTGTTATTTAATTCCCTGTTTCTTTAAAGCAAAAAGGGCCCACTTGTTTGTTTTCAAGGACTTCAGAATTCTGATGAAGGGTGAGGATCCCCTTGGCATCTTTGAAGAAGCGGAGGGACCAGCCCCATCCCTGGGCCTCCTCAAAGGGGCAGCAGAGCACAGGGACCCAGTGGTGAAAGTGCCTCACTGTGCCAGGGATGGGTCAGGTGGACAAGAGGGGCATGGCTTGCAGTGCAGAGGGACAGACATCCAAGACTGTGTTATTGTATATTGAGGGTGTATATCATACCCTGAAATTCCATGTCTGAGGACTCTTCTCAAGGAAACAGACTCGTGCAAAGGTTCATCTTGAATAGCTTGAATGAATTACAGTAGTAAGAAATTAAAAACAACTTAATGGCCAACATTTAGAGGATTCATTAAATTATAATACACCCATCTTCTGGGATATGGTACAGCCGTGTGTTCTGATAATATTTGATGATCTGGGGGAAAGCCTCAGTTAAAAAAAGGGGGAAGGAAACAAAAGTTTAAGTACAGTGTAATTCCGTGAGTGTGTGTGTGTGTGTGTGTGTGTGTGTGTTACAGTTTTACTTTAAGAAGAAGCAGGGCAGACAGAGAGACTGGGTAGAGGGGGCCCACATGGGTAGATGTAGGCTTTAGTAATGGCTAATTCTGGACTGGTGATAGATTAATAATACATAATATATATATATATATGTATATATAATAAACAGATGCTGTATATGTGTGTGTATATGTATGTACATAGAAAAAAATCGGGAAAATGTTTCCAAAATCTTATAGTGACTATCTCTGCTGGGTCAGGGTATATGTGATTTTTATTTTCTTCACACTATTCTGTATTTTCCAAAATTTCTAAAATTTGGAGACGTGTTTCTGTTATAATCAGAAAATTTAAACTCACTTTCATAAGGTGGGGAAGTACCTAGGTTCATGAGAAGGGCATGCTGTTCCGTGGGCAATTTCCATCCAAAATTGGAAATGTCTCTGGGATCAGTCCCTGGAATTTATTTTGGGCTTTCTGGGAGCTCCCTTCACTCTTGGCCACAAGGGGGCGCAAGGAACCAAGGTAAAGAGTAGCTAACCCTGCTGGTGGGCAGGGGGCTTGGGACTCGAGTCAGGGTGATGACCCCTGTCCTCCCCTTGCCCCCAGAGCCTCATCCAAGCTCTCCATACGGTTGTGAACACAATTATGGGGGCTTTCCTACCCAAGTGAGAGTCCAAGTTGAATGTCAAAAGGGCAGCAAATATTTACAAATTGTTTTTATGAGGAAACCAATTTTGTCAAAGTTCCGCATGTGGATTAGGGTACAGCCTGGCTGACACAACCTGCAAATTAGCTCTTCTTAATCACTTGCTAGTGAAGCACTATGATCACTTATACGTGAAACATAAATTAAGAAAAAAGAGGATGGCATACTCCTATGGAACCTAAAAATAGTTAATAGGCAATGTCCCCTTAGTGAATATATAGCTGTGTTTCAGGCAACTTGATGTTTTGGGGAATGGCCTTAGGTTAGTGAGCTGTATACTGTGGTGTAGAGGGAAGAATCAACTTTGGAACCAGAAAACTTATGTTAAATCCGAGGTCTGCAACTCACCGGCTGTGTGACCTTGGGCAAGCTACTTGACCTCTCTGAGCCTTGGTGTCTTCATCTTTAAAACGGAGATCCCCAGGAGTACACCGTCCGTCCAGATGGGGCCCACCCAGGGGGTTCCACCAGATGGCTTTCTGTGGCCAAAGTTCTGAGGAGGCTTGGACCACACACCAGGGTTCACCCTGGGCCAGAGCCAGATCACGCCAGTGAGTCGCACACATCACAAGCCCCAGGACGTTGGAGGAGCCAGACACAGACTCACCTGAAGGGGTGCGGAGGGGCTGCAGGGAGGGAGTCTACAGCTAGGGGCCCCTGGAGAACACCCCAGGAGAGGCGAGGCCTGTAGCCCCACCCCTCCAGTGGGGACTCGGGAGCCCGTGTGTGCAGAGCTCAGGGCAGCCATTCACCACCCCACCTCACCTCTATGGAGATGTGATTGACATGAACCACGGTGTAAGTTTCAGGTGTACAGTGTGATGATTTGATACAAATATATATTGCAAAATATAATTACCACAGTAAGGTTGGTTAAGGGTGTCCTTTACCTCATATAATTACCATTTGTTGTTGTTTATTACGGTGGGAACATTACAGCTCTGCTCTCACAGGAACTTTCAAGTTCACAGTACAGAATTGTTAACTATAGTTGCCAGAGCCATTCATTTAGAAAAATTTGTGTCTTCAGAATTGGGACTCCAGGCAGGTCTGGGATCTCCTAACACTATGGGATTCACCCCCTACCTTCGAGGAAAAAGAATCAGACCCCAGGTAGGGTCCAAACCCAAAGACAGCAGAATCCATCTTGTCTGCAGGCTGGAGGATTCCCCTTTGCACGCTCCTTCCCTGAAACAGGTGTCCTGGGATGTGCGGACCGCCGCAGGGGTCCACTCTCTGTCCCTCAAAGTCATACGCAGTGTCGCAGGGGGGCCTTCGTTCCTTCCTCTACAACCCTCCAGCCTCCCACTTAGAGACACCACTCCTGCTTACAGATCACACCCCCCCCTCACCCACCCTGGCCTGGACGGCTGCCACGGGGTGATCCTCAGGTCAGGTGACCATGCCCCCAGGCTCTGAGGGCCACCAGAACACCATTGCCTAGGACTGGACACAAGGGAAAAGAGGAATAAGCGGGGTTAGTTATAGGGATGCAGAGGGAGGAGACAATAAGAAAATGAAAAAACATGAGGCAAAAGAGAAAGACTCAAATGAAGAAGAATGCGGGGGACAAAAGTGTAGAAGGAAAACGATGAAATGAAAAGAAGAATGGAGGTTGAATTCCACTCAATTTTTTTTTTTTTTTTTTTTTTTGCGTTACGCGGGCCTCTCACTGTTGTGGCCTCTCCCGTTGCGGAGCACAGGCTCTGGACGCACAGGCTCAGCAGCCATGGCTCACAGGCCCAGCTGCTCCGCGGCACGTGGGATCTTCCTGGACCAGGACACGAACCCGTGTCCCCTGCATCGGCAGGCGGACTCTCAACCACTGCGCCACCAGGGAAGCCCTCCACTCAATTTTATAGGTTTCTGCCCTCCTCCCTGCAGTGTATTTACTATTAAACTACAGTCAGTAAAGAGAATAAAACAAACTGGACTCTATGAAAATACCTTGCTTTCCAAGTCGGTGCTCCACATGAGAGTTTCATAGAACCAAGGGGCTGAAAGGGCCTCGTGATCTCCTCTGGAAACATAAATGTAATCCAGCTGAAAAAGAAACCACCCCAAATCGCCCACACATGGGGACTGCAGGCTGCTGGGACCCTCAGTGGCATTGGTGAAAGGACGTCTGGTCCCCGAGTCAGAGTGGTGCCGACACTGTCCCAACAGGCTGACTCCTGCTGTGACCTAAGACGAGAGACGCTGTTTCCAGCGAATGTGTATTGAGATACGGCCAGCTTTTTACAAACCTTTTCTTGCCTTTTTATCGCAGCATCTGCTGTCACTACCCCCACCTCTGTGTCTCGTGTAGCACGAGTGTGTCAGGGACTGCAGGACGCAGAGGAGGAAAAGCCCTGCTGTGGCCTGAACACTTGTGTCCCCAGATTCACATGTTGCAATCCTAACGCCCAGTGTGATGGTGTTAGGAGGGGGGCCTCCGGAGGTTCTCAGGTCATGAGGTGAGGCCCTCATGAACGGGATTCGTGCCCTTGTGCAAGAGGCCCCGCAGAGCTCCCTCTCCCCCTCCTGCACGTGAGGACACAGCGAGAAGGTGGCCGTTTACGAGCCAGGAAGCAGGCCTTCGCCTGACATAAACCTGACCACACGGGCACCCTGACCTCAGACTTCAGCTCGTATAGAAGCACCTAGTCCATGGGATTTCTGTTACAGAGAGGTATGGAGCGTGCCCAGGAATGGGGTAGGGTGGACAAGGCATTTAGGATTGACGGGTCACACACAACATCATCTAATATTTTTAAGCAAAAAGAAGGCAGAGCACAACCTTGACAAAGGAAGCTCAGGGCCCCTGGTGCTGTTTCCAGCTGGACGCCAGGTTGGGATCGGGAGAACGGAGGCTGCCTTACGGGAAAGGCAGGTCCCAGCGCCACGTGGTTGGTTGGCCAACTCCAGAGGGAGCCGCTCACACATACGCCGGTCTGCGTGGTGCCCCTGGGGTGAGCCTCATGGTGGCTGACCCCCCAACCCCTCCTCCCCCTCCGCCCGGCATCACACACTCCCGGAAAACTGGTCTGGAGGAGCCCTGCTGGCCGCGAGGAGCTGAGGCTGAGAGGTACGTGAGCTAGCCAAGGCCACACAATTGGTAATGAGCAGGACCCAGTCTCCCAGGCTGTTTCTGGAAGCGGGCCCGCCCTGAGGGGCAAGACATCTGATAAACCCGCTTCCTGGGCCGGCAGCTACGTGCCTCCTGACCTCAGGTACCTCAGCGGCAGTGCTTACACCAGCGCTGTGATTATACAGATCCTGCAGTCTTTGTCTCCCCTTATCAACCTGCCCCCTCATCTTTCATTTACTGACCATTTCCCGTGAGAGCCTGCCAAAGACCCGCTTGTTTCGGCTCCTTTGATTGGCTTTTAAGAAAAGCAAAGTGTATGGAAATCACACTGGTGCCGACACAGGAGACGTAACAAATAAAACTGTCCGTTCCGGAGTGAACGTAACTCCCGGCGCCGCCTCTGCCGTGAGCTCCGGGAGCTACAGCAGCTGTCCCCGGAGGATGCAGGTGTCACACCCACACACCAGCCCACGCCGCACCTCCGCCCTGGCCAGGAGTCACCCGGGGGGCTGGCATCCCCCGCCGTGCTGAACCAGGAGCCCCGGGGAATTTCTTCTCGAGAATTTTCACCCGGAGGCACGAGGAGGACCGGCGCGGGCTTGCCAGGTGGCCCACAGTCCTTGCCAGGAGGCGCCCCGTGGCAGCATCCTGGCCGGAAGTGCACGGGAGGGCTTCCTTCGTTGTGTGGCTAGCGGGGCCACGGCTCCCCGTGGGGGCGGTGGGCTCTGCACGTGCTCTGCTGTCTGCGTCTGGGAAATCCAGGCCCTGACCTAACAGCAGAAAAAAAAAACGCCTTTTAAGCAGAAACACTAATAAAGCCTTCCTCTCCCCACTGCTCCATCATCTCCAATCCCCAGTCATTGAGCTCAGCCTTAGGGCCGTAAGGGTGCCCACAGGGCATCCGGGCTGATGAACACCGATCATTAGCGCACAAGCAGCCTCAGCCGATCTGAAAATACACCAAAAGTCACCTTCCAGGGAGACTTCTCATATTTAGTTCCTCAAAATTGCTCTGGCTTTTGGGAGACCTAGAAATAACAGACTAATTGGGGGAGATTTTTCTTCGGTGCGTTGGGTTGCACACACTTCTACTGAGAGCCTCCATGGGAGGGCCGTGCGTCATGCTAGGTCCTGAAGTTTACGTGAGGCTGGAAAGTCCAGGCTTGGAAATGAGTGAGGGACATTGGTTTGTAGAGTTTTATGAGTACCAGTTATGGTGCCAGGCCCTCTACACGTATCCACCCATTAAACCCTCAGAATATAGTCATTATGGGGAGGTCGTGCCCACTTTACAGTTGTGTAGATACAGCCTAGAAAGTTGAAGCACCTTGTTCAAGGTCACAAAGTCACTATAAATCCATTTATCTCTGCAGCCATCCATCACATGAAACAACTTATGGAGCTTCTGTTATATGCCAGGCCCTCAAAGCATGAGGATACAAAGATGAACAGCTACAGCCCTGCCCACCCAGAGCTTATCACCTCGTTGTAGAGACAAAGAAATACCCAATCACAATAGAGTTTTATAAACACCATGGCGGGCAGCCGGATGCCTGGGAGAGTGGGGGGATCGGGGGCTATAGGGGAGGCCAGACTTGTGCTCAGACCAGGTCGGCCTGACTCCAAAGCCTGCACTCTTACAAGGCCGAGAGAAAGTCAAGCAGAGACAGAGACAGAGAGGAGCCTGCTTTTTGGTTTTGTTGCCCTGTTTGTAGCCTCCTGCACCTGGTGTGTCTGCATCCTCCCCCCTCTCGGTCTGTGGGAGCATCGCTCCTGGACGACACGGGGGTTGATCTCCCACCTTCCGTGTTGAGACGCCCAGCAAAGCCTTGATGCTTTCGATCGCGTCACCCTTCCCCCCAATCCGCTTTCCATCCTGAATTCCATCTTCAGTGCCAGAGCCATCCACCTGTGCGTGGAATTAGAAATGTCAGGGTAACCTCAGCTCTTCTGTCTCGCTCACCCGCCACCCCCCACATCAAATGGTAGGGACTCAAGTGCCCAATCCCATCCTTGGCTGGTTCTCACGGTCACCGTGTCACTGCCTTACACTGGCCCTCCTCTGCCTCCTCATCCTTCTCTTCATTGGCCCAGCATCCGCTTTCAATCCACTGCACCCTAGCTCCACACCGCCGCCAGCACTGCTTTCCTAAAAAGCAAATTAGATCCTGCCATTTTCAAGTTCAAATATTCCCCCGATGACTTTCTACTGCATATGAAATAATACCCGGTGTCCTTTGCCTGTTATCAGGTTCCTCACAGTCTAGCCTCCTCTTGTCTCTCCACCGTCTGCCCCAGCCACACAGATTCTCTAGAACCAAAATGCACCTCCCTGCCCCTGCACACACTTCACCCTCTGAGCCTGGGGTAAGACCATCCCCTACTTCTCAACCTAGGAAACTCCTACTCATCCCACAAAACCCAGCTCAAATGACCAGTCACCACCTCTGTAGAGGCATTCCTTCATTCCTCCAGAAGGTCTAATCACACCCTCCTCTGTGATCCTTCAGCCCCACATTTCTATCTTTATCTTAGTGCTTGTTATAATATATCAAAATCATCTCTACATGTAGATCTTCTTGGACACTAACCCCTCAGGGGCAAGGACTGTGTTTTATCTTTTATTCCCAACACCTACACATAGGTTCTGTTAAGTACAAAGTACTCAATGAACGTTTGGTTCCAGTTCTTTTTGTCTGTGTGTTTTGCCAGAGGCCTCTGGTGCCCTGGTATTCTCTCTTCTGTTAGGTAACAGGAAGCAGGGAAACCCAGCAGAGGGCGAACCCTGGGGCTCTCTCCTTTATGTTTGGCCATAATTGTCCAGCTTCAAAATAAATTCTGGAACACCCCTAGTCACCAGGAGTATCCTACTATCAAAGGGTGTCTGATGCTCTCAGTTTACATGAAAACAAGTAGTACTTGCAGAAGAAATAGCTCCGTTGTGCCACACGATGGGGACAGGCATCCAACCCCAGGAAGAGAGCCAGGTAACGGACCCTCAGGTCACCTGCCCCGGCCACTGGGCTCCAGGTGTCCCTCGAGGCTGGGAATGGTCCCCTGGCACAGAATGTCCAGGTACCTCTTGACGGACTGATGTCAGGTGTTTTGGAGGAAGACCCAGTAACACCAAGGTTACCATTGATGGCATAGATAAGGGGCACTGGTAGATTTTAAACGGCGCCTTACACCCCAGGTACGGGGATGAATTTACCCTGAGAACAAAGCAAACAATGAAGGGATTTGGGGACCCAGATCTACCCTTAAAGGACTTAGGCAGTGATAAGCACGTGTCTAAATCACTCAACTTTGCTAACAGTCTGGCTGGAAAAAAAAATCAGAGAAAAAGGGATGAAGCATTTTTTAAAAATTCAAATTAGGAAACTTGAAAATGCATGAAATCCCATCTGAAATGAGTTACAGTCTTGAAGCCTGTTCTGCTTAAGTCACTTCAACATCATACAACACAAATTAAATCCATTGCTCATAAAATACACCTAAACTTCCTATTAAATTGTATAAAACGGGCTTTCTGCGGTTGTCCCTATCACTAAAAAAAGGCAATTTTTATAAAATCATTATCTTCCTAATTAAATAATCCTAACTTCAAACAGTTCCATTTTCATTTTAAGGAGAATTATTTTCCAATTGACATTTAGTCGGGACAGGTGCTGTTACATTCACAGCTCTTAAGCTATTGGGATTTTTACGTCTGAACACCAGAGACACTCAGGGGGCATTTTGTCTCTTTTCTATCTGTCTTCACTGTCTGAGCACAGTGTAAAGTTTCTCAGTATATTTTTTGTAACTCATTAGTTTTTGGCATTCCACAGAGCGTATTGGCTAACAGGTTTCATCCTTTCTTGGAGCACAACTAGCTGTGAAAACAGATCTTAGAGCAGACTCCCTCCACCCTCACAGGATTACTGAAGGTAGGAAATGCAGGTGATTATCAGAGTTTGCTTTTGATACAGACATCCTGCTCTTCCGCTGGCCCTTTGAACTGACTTTGATATGCAGTGATTAAGAGGGGCTCAACCCCTGGAGGAGCAGTGGCTGCAGCCCTGCCTCTGCTCCCCCTCTATTGAGTCCTCGTTTTGAACTATTGATCAAACAGATTTGAGGGGATTTGTTGGAGCCTGTGTGGGGTAAGAAGGAAGGAAAGGGAGGAGGAAGGAGGAGGAGAGAAAGGAGGGGGCACGTCTATAAACAGTTTCAGAGGGAACCCGCTGGTCAGACCTCACTCGCCTGATTTCACACACCTTCCTCCAACGAAGATTTGCTTCTCTTTCAGAAAAAGCAATTCCAGGGCGACTTGCCGAGTTCCCATTTTGGCAAAAGCTCCATCGTGGGTTCAGAGCAGCCCAGCTTCGAGGAGGACGCAGGGAGGGCTGAGAAGGTCCAGGATGGTGGTGTTGGTCCTGCTGCGGCTTGGCTGGCTGTGCGCCCCCCTGGGAGCCCTGGTTCTGGATGTCAACAACAAGAGCTCTGTGGATGCGCAAGGAGCCCGGAAGGTAACGCTCGGTAGAGGAGGAGGGCTGGGCGCTGGGCTCGAGTGAAGCCATCACGCAGATGAGCATCTGAAGTAGCTAATCTAGACAGTGGGCCAGATGGAGGCTGTGGAAGGCACCCTGGAAGAATCCAGACGCTTTAGCATTAACTCACCAGATGAGCCAAGTGGCTTTTCAGGGCATGGAATTTCAGGGCTATCAATTCACCTATAAATCAGGGAGTAAGCTAACATTTAGAAAGCTATACACCACGTGCCAGGCCTTTTATACATACTATCTCATCTCCTCTTCCTCAGAGCTTGAGACAGCTGTCACATCTCCTAATGACAGATGGCGGAAATGGGCTCAGAGACGCTGAGGAATTTAACCAAGGCCACACAGCCAGGGAATATGGGAGTCAGAAGTTACATGCTGCGTGCCAACCCTCTCACTTCACAGAATTGTTTTATAGGAAATGTTTCATATACATATGAAAAAGCATCAACCGTAGATGAGAGAAATCAGTCTTCGGTACCTGTTTCTCTGCAAATGAGGCATCACTAGAAATCAAAGGACGGTTGGGTTGGCCCACTGAGGGGCCTACTTGGCAAATGGTGACTGATGTGATTCACTGGAGTAAAACGGTCAAATAGGGATGCCACAAACACCAACACTTCTTTAAACTATCGCACAGCATCTAGAGCTTCTAGATACATATCAAAAATCTCATAACCGTCTCTAAGACACACGTGGGAAAACATTTTCTTCCATTTTCACAGAGAGCATAAAAGATGAAATTCTATGTTTAAAAGTAGGACAATTTTTCAGACACAAATAACCTTTGCACATAGGTCTCTTCGTTGGTGATTTGCTCTCCCCTTTGTGAAAGAAAACCAATTCTAGCGAAAAGTCAAGATGCTGCTTGAGGTTTGCCTCAGTGTTTAAAGTGCCTCTCTTTTTGGCTTTCTCCATCTCCTGCCTGGAATAAAAACTCTTCACATCTCGCCGGACTCCCTAGCCCTGTGACAACAGCTTCTCTTTACAGGGTTCACAGTGCATGTCTGACACAGACTGCAACACTAGAAAATTCTGCCTCAAACCCCAGGATGAGAAGCCATCCTGTGCTACCTGTCGTGGATTACGGAGGTGGTGCCAGTGGGCTGCCGTGTGCTGCCCAGGGACGCTCTGCGTGAACGGTGAGTCAGCACGAAGACTTGCAGGACTGCAGCGCTCCCAAAGAGCAGACACAGCATCCGGGTCTCTTAGACTAGGGTATTCCACGACAGGCACTCTCTAAAGGCTCCAAAGTGGTTCTCCGCAGCTGCCTCTTCCCGATGCAGCAAAATAGTTTCTTTCCCGGCAACAACTTGCCAGCAACTTGGAGATGATTTTAAAGCAAGGGTTCAAGTTGGAATCTTTCAAGTTCTTCTGTTTTCACTTAGATTCCATTAATTACTTAAGCACCTGCTTTGCCATATGTGAGATGTAAATATTTAGTGCCTGTGTCCCGGAAATCTAGAAAGTTATACAGAAACTGAAGGCGGAAGTACTGCCAAACCCTGTGACAGTCTGATAATGAGCCTGTCTGTGGTTCTCATCCTCTAACTCCACCTGCTTGTCTCTCAGATGTTTGCACTGCAATGGAAGATGCAACCCCAACACTGGAGAGGCAGATCGATGACCAAGATGACACAGATACACAAGGAACAAATGAGCACCCAATTCAGGAAAACAAACCAAGAGGAAGCCAAATATTAAAAAATCACAAGGCAGTAAGGGTAACAGCAGCATTCTAAGCATATATATATATATATATATATATATATATTTTTTTTTTTTTTTTTTTAAGAAAAATATTTTCTCCTCCTAGGCTCTTAAGGATAGGCTGAAACTGACTTATGCCTCTCCACCCCGGAAGCACCTAGGGAGCATGTCCTATTTCCAATCTCTTTCCATAAACAGCTATGGAGATCATGGGGGTAAGAGCACAAGATAGTTGGCAGGCCAAGAGGACGGGGAATAGCTATAATAACGGGCTGGTTAGCAAGAAAGACTTTAATTGTTTAATTAAATTTTATATGCACATCTTTTTATAGCCTATAATTTAACAAATAGAAATTTCCCTTTCTAGATCCTCAGAATACAAAATAAAGGAGAGATGAACATAGATGCAATAACGTTTCATTCTCGGACAAAATACAAACTTCACTAAGATGCTTTTTACAAAATTGTCGTCTCAAATTCCAGTCTCTGACATAAAGCAGCTAGGATTTTGAAGGTGGTGAATTGGCCATTCTTGTTTGTTGAAGACGGCTAATTGCCCCTGTGTAAGTAGTGGTCTCTCTTTGGGTCAGTACAAATCCCATTTAATAAAACACTGATGAGTGATACTTATTTCATGTCTCAAGACTGGAAATCCCATCTTTCTTTAATAAATGTTTTAACTTTATAAAGCAGTAACTTGTGTTTGGGAAGACAGAGATGTCCACTCCGTTGTTGCTTTCAGCCCAGGAGCCAGGCATGCTGTTGCTCTATCTTTACTTTGCGACCTTATCCTACACCCCACGCCCTAACCCAGTCATGCCCTCACAAGCCACCATTCCCCCTGCTTATTACTAAAGCCCGTATCAATCTCGTTACAGGACAAGAGGGAGAAAGCTGTCTTAGAACTTTCGACTGTGGACCTGGACTTTGCTGTGCTCGTCATTTTTGGACTAAAATTTGTAAACCGGTCCCATTGGAGGGACAGGTCTGCTCTAGGAGAGCGCACAAAGATACCGCGCAAGCTCCAGAAATCTTCCAGCGCTGTGACTGTGGTCCTGGACTATCACGTCGAAGTCAGGCAACTGGAAATCAAAGAAACTCAGGGTTAAGAGTGTGGCCAGAAAATCTGAACAGCTGCACGTCTTCCAGCAGAAGTCTCAGACAAGAACTTAAAAATCTTCCCATACAAATAACTCTTAAAATCAAATCTTGTAGTAAGTGAAACAGACTGAGCTGGAGAAACTGCCTTGTGATGAATGGAAACTAGTTTGGGCTTGTTGTCTATTCCTGCAGAAAAGTGATGTGATTCTATAACAAATTTAACTTTGATCTAGTGATTCAGTTCGTTCAAATAAATCTTTACGTAATTTCTGGTGAAGTTATGGTACCTGACAGTAGTAGGCAGGGAAAATTATCACAGCAAATACTTTATTTTTCCTTAAAACCCCCATTGTTTAAAATCACTTATTTCTTGGAAGGGAAATACCGTTTTGCTACAAAATAACTTGGTTAATAAAGAAGTAAGATTCAAAAGGTAGTATCTTATGTTTGTATAGCCCACTGCAAGTTACAAAGCACTTTTACGTTATTTTGTTTTCAATAGCTTTACTTACCATTTGAGAACTTCCTATATTTTGTATTTAAATAATTTCTATATTTCAAAGCTAGGGCTTTCAAGGAGTGCTTTTACTTATACATTTTGATCATCTGAACTTAAAAGTTACACTGGAAGAAAACTAGGGCAAAAAAAAGTAAAATCTTTGTTCAAAGTATAAGAGACCATATTTTATACATATGGGTACATATTAAAAGTGGTTTTAATTAGGGAAGCTCTTTCTGATGGATTACAATCAACTGTTACAGATTTCATTTAAGAGATAAACCACACACCTATTCTTGGAATTAGGTTATAAGTATATGTTACAAAATCACATATGGGCCAAGCATAGAAAAAAGTCTCTAAAAAAGATTGAACTAATTGAGGCTTGCCTAATTGACTAATTTACAATCAGTAAATAGGAGGAAAGGTAATGAGGTAATGTGGTTTATAGCATAAGGGCAGAAAATGGGAAAACAAAAATTCCCATTTAAGATTTGTTATCATCTCATCTCTTACTCCTCTCCACTGACCCTTAGTAAAGTGTGATCATGAACAGAATATATAAATTTAAACATATTTGCTAATAAAATAAGCACAAGATCATCTGATAGTAGTACAAGAGGTTTTATTGACTAACGCAAGCTACAGCATGAAGAAACAATTATTTAAAAACACCACAGACCCTTATGTAGCAAAGGTTAAGAAATAAATTAAGACCTATTGGGCTGTGCCGGGGAGGATGGGCCTCATTCACTTCGATCCTTGGGTTCTCGGTATTTCCACTGGATGTAGTCAAAGATGTCCTTCTCACTATCCACGGGCAGCGGCTCTCCAGCAACTCCTGCAAGGAGGGAGAACAGAACCTTCCTCATGAACCAGTTCTGGAGTTTAGAGGTTTCAGGACTGAGAGCTACACAGGACTCACTTTCAGAGGAAAAAGAAAATAGTCCCCAAGCCACTCAAAAAAAAAAAAAAAAGATATTGACTGCCCTCCCCCTCCCCCGTGAGCTTGTGTCTGTGCTTTGCCACACATATTACCGGCGCTACACAAAAAACCTCAGTACCCCAACTCTGGCCAGCTGAAGTGGCCCTAATCCATGATTTTTCTGTCTGCTGGATCTCCACCGTATTAGAGAAAATACTCTAGTGAGTTCCTTTGCAACTCAAAATACGGTCCCCAGACTAGCAGTACTGGCACCACCTGGCAGCTTACTGGCAATGCAGAAGCCACCGAACTAAAATCTGCACTTAACGAGGTCCCCACATGGTTGGTATACACACTGACATGTGAGAAGCACAGCCCTCATCTACCAGGGATGAAAAACACTTTCAGGACAAAAAGACAAAATCTTCATCTTCCTAGAAGAGAACAGTAAACCACATAGTATATTGTGAAATGTTAACAAGATCTATAAAACAGAAATCAAGCAATTTTTACTCTTTAAACTTTAAAAGCTTGGGGCCAAAGCTACCAAGTTTGGCCTGGCACTAACAAAAATACCTGGGTTCTTTGGAAGTCTTGGAGATACATTTAAGAAAACAAAAACACTTTAAATCAATAAGATTATTTACTGACCACCAGAGGTAGAAAGAATTTAATCCATTCTAATAGAGCTGGAAATAAACGAATCTTGTCATCATGGGCCTTCAACTGAGGGCCTGGGAGCACCTATGGATTAAAGCTTTTTTTGTTGCCTGAGGGACTAACAATACCAAAGAAACTGCAATTAACTGGCACACTTACTGAAAGGCTTTTTAGAAAAACCAAAGTTGCTAAACCAAAATATCCAGAGGACTAGGATTATCTCTAATGCAGACAAAAATACTCACCAGTGACTCCCAAGGGACGGATTGTGTATTCGTTGATTGTGAAGCCTTTTTCTAGGGCATGAGCTCTCATATTCTTATTGAAAATATCACTCCCAGTGAAATAGAGGACACCACAGTAATACTGATCCTTGGGTATCAACCTACAACCAATAAACAATTCACCAATTTTTACTACATATTTCCAATTTAGCAAAAATGGTACTCTTAAAATCATTAAGGCACAAAACAAGTCTGTGTGGTCCAATAACTGAAGAGGACACCATCATTAGGTAGACCATTCAAATGACCTCAACTTTGCAGTTAGCTGAGGTTTCAGTAAACTATGCTCTGCAAGAGGTGTGGACAAATGCAAAGCAGTATCACTTGTTACAACCAACTCTCCCCAGGCAGGATCTACTCTGAGCTGCAGAAGATACCATGGTGAACCTAGAGATAATAAAGTAGATTCTGCAGACAGTCATCATTCTTTACATACTTTCAGGCTAAACATTGTCTATTGCAGGGACACATGGCACTTTGGAATGAAAAGGGGTCTTAGACATTTATGCAAATTCCAAGACATACAGAAGGAGGGGGAAAAGGGGAAAAGAAGGGAAAAGTTAATAGGTCAGCAACAAATTTTGAGTAATACCTGATATCAATTCTCCTGTGTGGATATTCCTTTTCATCATTTTTACTGGGAAGCTGGCAAACACCCTAAAACGTATATTTAAAAATAATGTTTAAAGATTTTTTTAAACTTAAGGCTTAATTCTAATCAAAGACTGTTAACTGTGAAGCTATTTTTGCTTTAAATGGAGGCAGTTTTAGAATTGTGAGCGCTTGTAACTTAGTAGCTTTTCTATGCACTATATATTACCCCTGCCTTCCTACTGTGCTTCATGATAACTAGAGAACCACATGAAACAGCAGGCAAGGGTTCCGGTTATGAGGGTCTGGCTTTTGTGTGACTCTAAACAAGAGAAGCTAATCAAGGAAAGCGTGAAAGACAGAGACCAAAACAAACAGAAAAAAGCAACTTGGAAGAAACAATGATTATTCAGGGAGAAGAAAACAGACACAAAAGCTATCAGTAATATTCTCAGATCACAGATTTTTATCCATGAAATAAGGACAGAATTCTACAGAAAAAGAAAACACAAGGAAAAGATTTAAATCAAAATTTAAAATATGATAAAAGTAGAAGAAGTTGAAATTGAGGAAATCTCCCAGAAATCAGAAAAGACAGAGAGAGGAAAATTAAGAAAAATTTAAAAGACAAGAAAATTAGAGGATCGTTTTCTTCCTTCTCTACAGGTGAGTTTTCATTATACTTCTGCAGTTTTCTTTTTTAATACTTCTGCAGTTTTTAAACAATAATTATCAAGGTGTGTTTTGTTATCTTTTCCTTTTCCAGGAAAATGGGGACAGTTTATGGACTGGGCAGCAATGCATAAACATGTAAAAAGAAATACAAACATCACCAAATTTCAAATCTAAAGCTTCAAATGCCACATTCTAAGAAAACTACACAAGTGACAGGTTTCTGGTCCTAAAGAGCAGTCGAGTTGGTACACACGTCACTAAAAGACACACTTTTCACTCAGCAACATAGAAAAATCAAAATCTAAAATCTAAAATGGGTATTTTCTTTAGCAACTCCTATTCCTGAGAGATTAATGAAACCTGTTTATCTTCAAATATGAAACCTACCTTCTTAGGCACTAACAAGTTCCAACTCAACCTTCAAATGGAATTACCATGAGGCATTACCTTGCAGATCTGGATGTCTGAACCCACAGGCAATGATCTTTCTGTTTGTCACATCAGTAATAGGATTCCATCTAATGGCTTTGTTCCTGTCCTCAAGGCTAATTTTATTTCCTGCACTTTTTCTGAAGTGCTAATGTTAAAGAATTTCTCTGTATTACTGTAAATTCTTTATTCAATTGAGTGGATTAGTTTTGTTTGGCATTTCAGTTAGGTCACTTCATGCTGACTGTCTGAAATAAAGCCTCTTTCATTTCCCCAAGTGTAGCCAAGGTATATTCTATTGTCCTGTGAATCCTCGCTGTAGATATTTCACAGAAAATCATCCTCCGAGGTCAAACCTGCACGAAACGCTAAAATTTGAGTGGTACTCACCATATATAAAGTAAAAAGGCATCTAAATGCAGAGGAAATTGGTTTTTCTTCCAAATGTCATTATATTCACGGGAAGAATAGTTCAATTAACTAAAGACCCTGAGTTTACAAGAAGAGCTGGAATAACCCTGGCTTTCCTAAGCTTTGATTACTATTAGTTTAAGAGAATTCATGTTTTGAAGATAACTTAAAAAACACACAGATGGTCGTATCTTTAAAACTATTTAGTCAGTACTTATAGCAACAAGATGTTCTGAAAACAAGTGGATCGATATGGAGTGGAGTTTACTCCACTTCATAAGCTGAATTCATTTTGCAGCCAATTTCCTTTCAGAAACGTAGAGATCTTAACTCCTTTGGTGATCTCTGCTCATGTTCACGTGCTCAGGGTCACTGCCCTGACTCCTGCCTGCCTCTCTCTCCCCGCAGAGACCTGCCTGCCTAACTTCCTTACTTCAAGTCTTTCCCCAGGTCTCATCTTCTCAATAAGGCCGGACTCTTTAATACCGTCTCCTGCACTCCCTTTCTTTTTAAAAAACAATACTTATTATCTTAACGTTTTACCTACTTAATATGTTCATTGTTAAGTGGCAGTCCCTTCCCATACCCTCAAATAAAAGTTCTACTTAGGGCTTCACTGGTGGCGCAGTGGTTGAGAGTCCGCCTGCCGATGCAGGGGACACAGGTTTGTGCCCCGGTCCAGGAAGATCCCACATGCCGTGGAGCGGCTGGGCCCGTGAGCCATGGCCGCTGAGCCTGCGCGTCCAGAGCCTGTGCTCCACAACGGGAGAGGCCACAACAGTGAAAGGCCCACGTACCGCAAAAAAAAAAAAAAAAAAAAAAAAAAAAAGTTCTACTTAAATTCACTAATCTATCCCATTCTCCTAGAGCAGAGCCTGGAATGTAGTAGATGCTAAGTATGTATTTGGTGAATTGACTGAATACACCTTCTCATTCCTACTGACACTCATTCTCCCCACTTTGTTCTTTCATAGCACCATCTTCTCTTTTTCTATCCCTTTTTCTGTTCCCCAATTTAATTCTTTCCAGGTTACTACCTTCTTCCAACTGATCTATTTCCAAATAGAAATATATTATCTTTTATATTATTATTATGTATTATACTAGTATAACACTGCACAACTCTTTGAAGATACAGTATCTTCAAAAGATATCTGTACAAACCCTTCAACGTTTCCACATATATTACTTAATCTGATCTGCATAACAGTCCTTTGACAGAGGGCAAGGATATCATTTTATAAATAAGAAAATTAAGGCCTTAGAGAAGTAAAGCAACTTGTCAATGTCACACAACAAATTGGCAATGGAACCAAAAGATCTTAAAGCCTCCGTATCCAAATCTACTTTCCTACAATGCAACATACCAACACCCACCGTGTTTGCAACAAGACACAAATCACTTCTTATTGCCTCCAAAATAAAATGATTTGAAAGTTGACCTGGAGTGCTTCTCATCCTAACAAATACCAATTATAAATGTCAAAACAGCAGGCTCAAACATGGCATTTTCTAAGCTTCAGTGAATACATGAACTACATGTACAGTATACAAACTTTACACACAGACCATCCACTAAGATGGATTCCTATGTCACAACATAAAGGCCTTGGTCTCTTATTGTGGTCTAAGTCTTCTATACTTTGAAAACAAACAAAAAGCCTGCTTTCTTATTTTTTAACCTGTTTTCTTCTGGAAAGAGGTTTGGAGGATTCCCTTTCTGCCAATACCTGTACATGTGCTGCCAGGTATGACCGAGAGAACGGAAGGCTAGATAGCGCCAAGACTTCCACAACCCCAGCCCGTATCCTAGGATGGGTGAGCGGTCCTAGTCTTTCACACACATGTACTGTGAGGTCTGAACCGGCCGACTCTGCAGCATCACTGGGATTTGGCTGCCTCTGACCTTCCTAGACAAAGGACTTCCCTTCTTTGAGCAGCTACTAGGATAACCCAATTCCACTATGTCAGCAACTCTGTATGTTCACATACTTGGCTACCCACCTTCCTTTGCAGGTTACACCCAGCCCACCAGCTTGTAATTTTTCCTTGTATTCTTGCTAGCTGGATTACTACAGCCTCTGTAGGTCTTTCCTCTGGATCTCTTTGGGCACAGAAGAATACTGTTCAGACTGTAAAAAAATGCTTCTGCTTTTTTATTGTGTAAACACCTTCCTGGTGGCTAACTCTGAAAACAGCTGCTACACTTCCCCAGGAGAGAGTCCAGTGCTTTCACAGAGATGACTACTGAAGGAAGAGAGGCCAGAAGGGGTCCCTGGTGGCATACCAGGACACTTCCCTACTATTTAAAAAAAACAACCCAACTTGTCTAGCACATGACTTTTAGAATTTTATCTGATTGAATGTTCTTTAAATGTAAGATTTATGCACATTCATTTTGAGTGATTTAAAGTCAATCTAAACTTAAAAGGATGTTCATATGGCATATACAAATCCTATTTTTATTAATATCTCATGTGTGCATATATTTTTGAGCATAGAGTAAGAGCTCAAAACCTGACAGTCTAGGGAGAACAGATCATAAATGTAATTCTCAAAAACTGACTAGAATTTTTATTTTTACCTTTCCCAAAGTTCTTTTGAAAATACTGATAAAGTGTGACAACTTAGTTAATATACTTTCATAGCCCATTAAAATCACCATGCTGAATCAAATGACATGCTTTTTTGCATATATGATTAAATACACATAACATAAAATATACCACTTTAACCCTTTTTAAGTGTGCAGTTCAGTGGCATTAAGTACATCCACACTGTCGTGCAACCATCACCACCATCCGTCTTCAGAACTTTTTCATCTTCCCCCACTGACATTCTGTCCCCATAAACACTCACTCCCCATCTCCCTGCTGCCCCGCCCACGCCCTGGCAACCACCGTCCCATTTCCTGAATGACCTGGTAATTCAATTATCTATCTCAACCACCTTCTTCTACTTTTGGCTAAGACTGTCAAATCTACACAGTGAGACTCTTGCTCATTCTAGCATGTCCGTGCTCCAAAAGCATAGTCTCTGACTTAGGGAAAGGGGGTCATGGAGAAAAGAGCGCCCAAGTGCTGTATTGAAGTGAGCAGCAGATAAATGTGAGCCTTTATTACGTTAGCCCTAGATTTCTGTTTGCCTTCGGTTTTTATACAGGACCATTTATTAATGTTTTTAATCCATTTGCTATTCGTCTTGAATCCTCAAGTCTTAATCCCCTAGGAAGAACACAGGACTTTGACAGTCCATCACAGTGAGTTTCACTGGGACAACTCCACAGGTGCCCCCTCTATGAGCCCCCTTCATACAGCATGGTTCTTCCCCTGGACGTTCTATCACGTACCCTGATGCCTTCTTTCTTTGGTCTTGTAACAGATTAATACTCTTCAGACAATTCTAATCTCACTTATTAATATATTCTGAGTCAAAGAGTATTTGCTATTTTAGGGAAAAAATATAATGTATTAAAGTCATTATGGATATTTTAAAAATAGCAAATTATGCATAATTACCTATTCCAATGGCACAGATTATTTACAAGTGGGGAATTTAGAACAAAACTCTTTACTGGGACTTCCATAGTGGCACAGTGGTTAAGACTCCACGCTCCCAATGCAGGGTTCGATCCTTGGTCCGGGAACTAGATCCCACATGCATGCTGCAACAAAGAGTTCACATGCCACAACTAAGGAGCCCTTGAGCTGCAACTAAGGAGTGCACCTGCAGCAACTAAGACCTGATGCAACCAAATAAATTAAAAAAAAAACAAAAACAACAAAAAAACCCTCTTTACTAAAATATTCTCAGATTAGAGAATATATCTCCTCTAAGGTCTAGGATGTCCTATTTACTGACCGTGACACTAAGCTACAGTGAGGTCACACTCAGAATGGTTACTGGACAGTCTCCACAGTTTTTTTTAAATGTGTTAATTCAAGTGAGTACTTACCATGAACTTTGTTTCCCCTTTTGACAGAGTGTCTGTAATAAAATGGACCTTTTGTAACTGCTCCACAACACGATGTAACAGCTTTGGCTATAGAATCATAATTAGGGAATAAGAAAAAAAGCAATTACTCTGTTACAGCAAGAGAGCATTTTTAAAATGAGTTTTCTGATGCTCTATGCAGAAATGCCTAGTTTTCCTATGTTCTGAGTACCTTTTCTTCTAACAGAAAATTCATCTTATCAAATGAAACCACCACTTTTCACCAATATCATGATACCCCCAAATAGACATCATTTGTCTTTATCTGTTTCATTAAACAAAAAGTTACCTGCTTCATCTTTAAAAGGTATATATTCCAAAATCAAAAGCATTTTGCCTTCATGGGTCTTCTAACAGAGCTTAAGTTTCTTGATAGACAATAAATAATTCTGGAAGTATTTTACTAAATTTCATCTCTTCCAAATGCTAGACTGTCCTGCCAATTATTTGTGGACAAACAATGCGTGTCCCTTCCAACAACTTACTTTGCCTCTCAAAGAATTCAGTCAGTACAAAACACTTCAACTGACTTTCAGAAAGATTAAAACAAAAACTCATTCTGAAAATATCCAACTATCATTTAGAAAATTATATTCACTGCTGTGTAAGACCGATCACATTTGCTTATAAATTCTGAGGTACCTGTTTGGTTGACTCAGAGGTAAAGCTTGGATGGGTCAGAAGAACATCCATGTCGCCACTGGACTCTGCCCCTATGATAGCAAAAAATATGTATGGAATTCTCCTTGTAAATTTATCAATTAGGCAAACACAGAACCAAGGTGATGACACACATAGAAGAGTCTTACTTCTTACAGCCTAACTTTCTATTTCACTGTGCTTCATATTCAGAATTAGTTAAAAGAGTTCAATTTTCTGTCCAACTATTCAGGTATATTAATGTAAACACAGAATCTGGGATAACAACAGTAATTGATGTTAGATATATGTTGCATACAATTGGTTAAATATTATTAAAAATGTACCTAAGTAACTACTCAATACTGAATAAAAATAACATTTAAATATACCTTTAAAATATATCTATGAACACTAAATATTTAAAAATCTCAAATTAAACAATATGCTCTAACTCTGCAAAGGTTAATCAGAAAATTCATTTCAATTCTTCTGAATGAATTCACTTAATGAGTACTGGTAACAATTACTATTATGGCATCATAGATAAGAATGCTAGATTCTTGGGGCTTCCCTGGTGGTGCAGTGGTTGAGAGTCTGCCTGCCGATGCAGGGGACACGGGTTCGTGCCCTGGTCCAGGAAGATCCCACATGCCGTGGAGCGGCTAGGCCCGTGAGCCATGACCGCTGATCCTGCGCGTCCAGAGCCTGTGCTCCGCAACGGGAGAGGCCACAACAGTGAGAGGCCCGCGTACCGCAAAAAAAAAGAGAATGCTAGATTCTTACAGCAGCTACCCAGAGAACTTCTGATAGCCTATTACCACTTCCTAAGCAAAACTCCAGAGGTGGCCAGAGATTCAGTCAGACATCTATTTCAAGGTTTTAAATAAAGTTCTATTTCAATTTTTTAAGATAATATTTTAAAATTTAGGTTACCCTTCCAAAATTTTTAGCCAGTAAGAGACCAGGATTGTGCGGTTCTCACTTTGTTCACATTCACATAGTAAATTAAGATCTTCTGAAGAACCTGGTTGTTTTGAGAACTGGTTCTGAGCTGATGTCTCTGAGACATTAAACTTAGATCCATTAGAGAAAACTTAGAAACTTAAATAAAGTAAAACAACAAACAGAAAAACTACTCATGGCTTCACTAGCATCTAGCCAGATAACCACTATTAGCATTTAATATACCTAAAATTATTTTATAATAATTTTATTAGAACTAGTCATCAAAAAAACCCATCTTATAATAAAATCAGGATGAATTTCCTCTAATTTATACTCCCATTTATAAACAAATAAATTTAGCTAATACTACTAGATATTAGTAAATCTATAAAGTAACACAAATTACATCTTTTTAATCCATGTTTTTCATATACATTAGGCAATTTTAACATCAAGGCATGAATAACCTAAGCTTAGGAAGTATGTTACCTCTTCTGAAACTGCCACAGACTGTAGCAATGTATTCAGAATCCACTTTTTCAACTTCACTTAGTACAATATCCTAATAGAAGAAAACTTAAGTCAGTATTCTAAAAATGGCTTTTCACCAATTGACATTCTCAATTCTAATCAAAGAATACAATTCAGCACACTCTTACTTGCATTTGTAACATCTCTTCACGAGGAATTCTTTTCTCAAAGTCCTCAAAATATCTATAAAGACAGAATAAGTAGACAAAAGTTTTTTTGTGAAATTTGAATCTTAGAAATTAAACTGCCTACTTTATCAAGTGTCCTTATACAAGCAGATCTTTCAAAAATCAAGACTAAAATTCATTACGACAAGAGTAAAATTGGGGGGGTGGGGAGAGGTTTATTCCTTAACTTGGATCAAAATCCTTAAGTGTCATGCTTTGTGATATTCCAGATATTCCATCCAAACTTATTTTAAATAAACTTCGCATTCACATACCAAGAGTAAATAAATATATTTAAGTTAATACGGTTCCAAGTTAGACTGCTCCCTACTGGCAAATCCAGGGATTACAGCTTATTGCTCTTAAATCCTGAAAAATACTTGTATTTTAAAATATTATCCTACAGTATGGATAAACCGAGATAACATTATGCTAAGTGAAAGAAGTCAGTCACAAAAGACCATATATTATGATTTCATTTACATGAAATATCCAGAATAGACAAATCTATAGAGACAGAAAGTAGAATAGTGGTTGCCAGGGGCTGGGGGAGGGAAGGGCAGTTGGGAAGAAATGAGGAGTGATGGCTAATGGGTTTGGGCTTTTTTGGGGATAACAAAAATGTTCTAAAATTGACTATAGTCATGGTTGCACAACTCTGGGAATATAAAAAAAAAAACACTGAATTGCACACTTTTAAGTGGGTGAATTACTTGGTATATGAAATGATATTTCAATAAGGCTATTAAAAATACTATCTTAGGGGACTTCCCTGGTGGCGCAGTGGTTGAGAGTCCACCTGCCGATGCAGGGGACACGGGTTCGTGCCCCGGTCCGGGAAGATCCCACATGCCGCGGAGCGGCTGGGCCCGTGGGCCATGGCCGCTGAGCCTGCACGTCCGCAATGGGAGAGGCCACAACAGTAAGAAGCCAGCGTACCGCAAAAAAAAAAAAAAAAATACTATCTTAGTATTAAATAACATCTAAGAATGATAAAGTGCCTGTTCAAAACCAATTCTCACAACAAGCAAGTTCTTCAGAAGATCTCCATTTACTATGAAAATGCAAGGAGAGTGAGAACTACACCATCCTGATCTTTTACTGATTCAGAGTTTTGGAAAGGCAGTGTAAGTTTTAAAATATTGTGGTAAGGCATCAACAGGGAAGTTCAGAAGGTTATTAGGACTGAATGGCCAACAAGACAACCTAAGACCAGAGGAGATACGTGCTTATGCATGTACACTACGTGCTGTAAATAATCAGTCAGAAGGGGGGGTCTGTATCTTGCACTTGACAAAGTAATTACCCATGCTGACAGACGACACGTCTACTAGTTATTCCTATTCTGGTATTTAGGTGTCTGGGTTTTCTTCCTTTTCCTTTTTAAAAAAATTTAGTGTTTCATGGTCATGTCCCGTCTTCTCAGGTAGACTCTAAACTTCTTAAGAGCTACACAGAACCTGTTTATATCCTAACCTCAGAGGCAGTGCTTTCTACAATGTAAGCATGAAATAAATACCCTGACTAACTGAGGCCCTCCGTTCTATGTATTTTAAGGGGAAGTTCCCAGCTAAAGTCAAGGTAATGTGGGATATACTCAAAACAAGCAAACAAACTAGAAGGCAGTAAAAAAACACGTGTGAATACAGGCTTATTCTCTACAGGAGTCTGCAACAAATCTTAGCATTTCTGATTAGTAAAATGGCCGTGTTTAGCTAAGTCTGAAGACTTATGGTGTACGGAAGAATGGCTATAAAAAATTTTACTTTTACATTTCAAGTGTCAAAAGGAAATCTGCTATCTTACTTTAGCCCAATTCGCTGATGATGGTTCAATTTATCTTCATTTTTTCTGAGATCTGTATAGAAGATAAATATAGTTGAGATGCTGATTTAAACATTTTTGAAAAAAAATGCTAATTTCAGTGATCCTTTTTTTCAAAGAACTACCTGGAAAACACACTGAAATGACTTTGAAAAGCAAATGAAAAAACTTTCAGATAGTAAGAACTAGATAAAAGTGATTCTTCAAGTCAATAGTAAAACCCAACAGTGACTGCATAATCATTTTTATTTACTGAATCAAAATTTCAATTATAGCTACATAGAACAGTAGATAAAACATACCAGGATCATACCAAACTTCACTGGTATAGCAAAACGCACCTTCTAAGAACCTATATTGCTTAATTTACGGTTAATAGCAGCATGAGAAGTTCATTCATACTGTTCATTTGTTCATTCATTCCTTCACTGGATTAATATTTATTGAGTACCGATTTGTGCAGGCACTATGCTAAAAATCCCGTTGAAAGGAGAGGTAGTATTATTATTTTTTTAATCAAGAAAACTGTAATATCTTAAACTGAAAGTGACCGAGTCCCATCTGGGTGGTCCTTTAGTGGGTACAGGCACAGGAGTGAGCCTTGTTAAAGAAACGGCAAGATACGTATGCTTCAAAAGCAATTCCTATGGTCACCCTTATATTCACAAACATAAATTCTCTCTGGAGACATAAAATGGAGAAAAATAAGCACCTTCATTATTAAAAATAAGCATGTAATGTTTCTCATAATTGTGTGCACACAGAAAACACTAAGGTATATGACCAAAAATGCCACAGAAATATTGAGTTTGTTACATATGGAGAGAGGGATATCGACAGCTATTACATTACATATCTGTGAATGGTGAAATAATGTAAAACCACCACAGTAGATCCTTGACACCCCAAGGGATGCAACGAATACCTTTGAGAAACAAACTCCTGACCTCTTTAACCAATATTTCACTCAGGTAAATTATATACGCCACACGCAGAAAAGCACAAACCCTCTCTAAGATGCATATATAGAACAATTCATTCTCTAGCTATGTGATTCACACAAATTCTCAAGTTAATAATATTACTTATTAATCATGCCTTTTAAGAGTCAGTTACTATTTTTAAGTACTTACTAGGTACCAAGGACTCTGCTAAGTCTTTTACATACATTATTGCATTAAATCATATGAGAGAGATATTATGATACCATTTTGTAGCTGAGAGACTGAAGTATCACAGTCAACTTTTTTTTTTTTTTTTTTTTGCGGTACGCAGCCCTCTCACTGCTGTGGCCTCTCCCGTTGCGGAGCACAGGCTCCGGATGCGCAGGCTCAGCGGCCATGGCTCACGGGTCCAGCTGCTCCGCATGTGGGATCTTCCCGGACCGGGACACGAACCCGTGTCCCCTGCATCGGCAGGCGGACTCTCAACCACTGCGCCACCAGGGAAGCCCCCACAGTCAACTATTTTAATAAAGGGGTGGAGACTGGATTCAAACCCAAGTCAGTCTCCAAAATCTGTCCTCCTGACCATCTGGGTTGCTTATAAATTAGTTGAGCCCACAAATATTAATCCCCAAGTGCCACAGATGTGCTGTAATGAATCCATATAGTATATACCCTTGAAAGCATGAAGAGATAAATTATATTTAAAAGATGGATATATTAGGTTTAAGGAAAATGTTTTATAATTACTTGACTTTTATTTTTATCACTTCTTTGGAAGCAAAAATCCCTTCAATAAGCATTGCAAGCCTCTTAACAGAATTTTTCTCAATATACATAACTTGGCTTTTAGGCTGAATGTATAGGACTTTATGGTCTAGAATTTTATTAAAGAAACAAAAGCAATTTAAAAATCGTCTAAAAATCTACAAATGAATCATTGCCTTTAAACCAAGAAGCCACTTCTTGTTCTTCTTGATTTTTTTCTAAATTATAGACCAAAACATGTTTAAAATGGGAATATAAGCTATACTTTATATCTGTTCTCTACTGTAGAGTTAAAAAGAAAATCTTACCATTCGTTTCTACTAATTGAGAAAGGGTTTTTCAAATTCCAGTTTGTTAGAGCATGGTCCTTCAGCACTATATCTGACCTGAAATTAGTGACCCACTGTACAGACTCACCTTCTAATGTCTTAATTCCTTCATCTACAAACTTCCTTGCAGCAGAAGGACTACAAAGAAAGAAAAGCATCTCAGTGTCAAGTGAAACTCAGGATCCTTGTAACAAATAACCAGTTATGCCTCCTCTTGTCAAACATAAAAGCTACCTTTGAGCCAAAAAAAACACCTGCTAAACTACTGTGTGGTTACTTTGGTAATGTTCAAATTATTGAAGCCTTAATCTAGGAAGACAGTCATAAATTTAGATATGAAAAAGACATCCAAGCAGCTAGGTGGCATAATGCCCATGGACATTATTCATACACCAGACATACAGGCACTTGAAAACCATTCATTCAAATGAGATTTAATGAGGGCCTATTATGTGTCAGATATTCTTCTAGGTGCTGAAAATACAGCAGGAATAAGACAAATAAGGGCCCTGGTCTTACCTGTTTATACATTCCAGTGGTTAGAGAGAGACAATGAACAGATACATAAACAAAGAAAAATATCTGGTAGATGAATTAAAATAGGGTAATATGACGGAGTGGCTGCGTCTTCTTTACATTGGGTGGTGAGGGAAGGCCTCTCAGATGATACTTAAACTGAGATTTTAATGACAAAGAGCCTTGGTACAGAAACTGACATTCATATCAGGAAGGCAATGTGGCATAGAAATAATAGATCTGGACTGGGAGTCGGGAGACCCAGGTTCTGATTCTGGCCCTGCCACAGCTATCTCACTTTCTGCATTCAGTTTTCTTGCCTGGAAAATGAGAATAATGTAACAGACGCTCTCTAAAACAAATATTAACATTTTATAATTGTCTTGGGTCCCCAAGGAGTCATACTCCTTTTCAGTATACTAGGTTTAGGAATTTAATATATTTTAAAATAACATTCATCAAATGGTTGCCATTAAGGAACAATCATCATATACCTAAAAGAATGGCCTCATTCCATCAAGAAGAGAGTTAAGTAAAGCACTGCAGCCCTAATACTTCAGTGTTAACCTTTATTCTCTCCAGTGTCAAAGAAGCCTCTGCTAGCTCAACTTTAAGATAGAGATGCCTTCATTAGGAAATACTGGAGTGCTTGTTCCAAGCTCATATGCCAGGTACTACAGAAAAAGCTTAAATGTTTAAGATAAATACCACGCTCAGAGAGGCAAAAGAGCCACAATGTGGAGGGAGTGATAATAAGTCCACAGAGCAAGTGCTAATGGAGCTTAGAGGAAGGAGAGATTACTTCTGGCTGGGGACTCAAACTGGATTCACGTGCCTTGAATGGGGCTTTTAAAGTCGCGGCAGCCTCTGAAGAACCAGCCTGAGACATGTAAATATGGGTGAGTGAACTGCATGGGCAAAGGCGCAGAGGTGGAAAGGTACAGGCCTTGAAGAGAAAGAGCATGTACTTTAGTTTGGCTGACATAAAAAAATTAAACAACCCTACTACTGTGTCTGCTTAAAAAATAATTCTTACCCAATGCCACTAACTCGAGTCAGGAAATTGATGGATGAACTCGTATCATCCTGCCGAATCTTTAAGGAAAAAAAAAAAAGTCTAACAATGATTTAGGAATGCTTTGAGGACTCAAATGATCTTATTAGAAATACACTAGGCTGCTAAGAGACTTGAAGAGCCTTTTACACTGCCTGGATACTCCATGCAGAAGGATTCATGTAAAACCCCAGTGGTTACAGGTGAGTAAGAAAGCAGATGAAGATGGCTCTTCTCTAATTTATCCAATACTTTAAAAAGGCTTATTCATAAAAAGACCAGAAGTGATATAATGACTATCATCAGGGTGAAATAAAACCATAAAAATGCTTGCGAGAGTTTAAGCATAGAAATTCTAAAAGATAACAATCATTTAGTCAAAGTTTATCATCTCCCTTCTAAATGATACTGAAAATAAAGAAGTAATTCTATCACAGATGCTAATAGTCTCTTAAATGCAACATAAAATAAGTGAACAGTTTATAAGAACAATATTCAAAATCTAAAATATAGGACACTTACAAAGCCATAAACTGCTCCTCCCTTTTCTCACTGAATCTAACAGAGGGTGGATGACATCACCCACCCTGCAATGGTGCTACATGATAGCTGCCATAAAGGCAGACACTATAAGCAAACAAGTAAGTTAGCATTTTACCTTTTCCAGTTTACGCAATTTTCCAGTAGCTAAAAACTCATCAATCTTTTCAGCAATTTTTGTTCCTACTCCAGGCTACATAGAAAATAAAAAATATAAAAGTCACATAAATATTATGCTTTACCAAATCACTAAAAGATAAAGGAAAAAATGAGAAATGAAAAAACAGTGATTGTCACATGACCAGTTTTCAAACAAAGGACACAGAAAATTGAGCACCAGTAAAAATATATTCTCCCAAAGACAAAATGTTTAAATGATTGGCAAAAGAGGAGCCCTAATAAGACAATTCTAAATGACCTTGCTTTTTCAAAATTAACTTTTGTTGTAGAAAAATTAGAAAATATAAAATTGCATAAAGAAAATATTAGAATCACTTGTTAATTTCATCACCCTGAAAATTAAAATAACCTGTAACCTTGCCACTTAACATCTGCTATGTACTGACTTCTTTTTTGCTCATATATATATGCAAAGTTACGTGCGTGTATATATGTATGTGTGTGTGTGTGTGTGTGTCTGTGTGTATACATACTGCTACTTTTTTCTTACAAAAATAGAATCATACTGCTTTGTAAAGTGCTTTAACTTAAAAATGAATCATGAACAAATTTCTGTATTGATAATTAAACTACAACATCTTTAATGACCGCATAGTGTATTATTGTAGGAATGTATCATAATTTACTTTAAGACTACCATACAGGAGAACATTTAGATGTTTTCCAATTTTTGAAATTATAACAATGCTGTCATGGACTTGCTCTAGAACAGAAGTTCTCAGGCTTCTGCATACACCTGCATCACGTGAGGGATGTGCTGGAACAGAGAATGCCAAGTCCCACCCGAGAGTGACACTATTAGCATACAGGGCTTCACGGAAATTACAGAGAACAGGGCTAAATGCCATAACATGCAAAGGGGCTTAATCGTGTGCTTATTAGTAGGTAAGATCTCCTTGGGAACACTAACTCACATAAGTTCCTCTACCTGGGGATCAGAAAGAACAGCTAGCGAGCAGACATGCGAGTACCACTCTGTTACCACACTCTCCTTGAGGAGTAACACTCAAGCTGAAATTCAGCGTGAGAATGAGTACACATATACGTGGCAAAGTAGAGAAAGAAAACTGTAATTACATATGTTAAAAAAAATCTTAAATCCACCCCCTCCCCCAATAAAAACACTCCAAGCTTGAAAAAGTATGCTTGAAACACATTAATATTATTCCAAGAAAGCAGTGAAATCTGCCCGTGTGGGTCACGGCAGCTTCGGAGGCAAATTTCATCTTGTGGGAACCCATCAGATGGGTACATGTGTGAGCTCTTCGATCAATTTGCTCCCTAAACTTACCAGTTTCTTAGCTTCTGCTCCACTCTTTATTTTGTGTGGGTACTTTGCTATCACAGATGCTGCTTTTCTACAAGTAAAAAGAACAAAAAAAAGGAAAACCAATTGGAAAGCCAGCAAAGTATTAGTTTTTCTTAAACTGGAATATACATACAAACAAATATGCAGCTTAAACTTTCACCAAGGTGAACTTATCTTCCACATCCGTGTAAAACTTTAAAACTCAATGAGCTGACAGACCACCCGCATCTCTAACTTGTAAAAGTATCCTGAAAACCCTCGCATTTGAGAATAACACAGTTTCAACCGTATATGTAAAACTAGGGAGATCCAGGAAACCAGTAGGCTTTCCTTTCTGGGATTAAGTGGAAAATATCATTGAGCTTTTTTTTTTAATAGCTAGTTTTTAGAAATTGTTCATAACTCTCCTTTCATAAAAAATGTGCCACCTAGAAGTATTCAAACTACTACGTACCAAACTGGCTTATGGATGGTTATTTTTAAATTCATGGCTTAAAACTGTATTCCCCTATGTCCTTGTACCAGTTCTTCTTTTTCATTGCTCTCATTTCGGTTCCACGTAAAGCAGTGACCTGTATCCTTGCCATCTCCACACATACCTAGCTCAGTAGTCTGGTGACAGATTGGGTCCACCCTGGGAGCTCACTGATGGTATCCTGTCTATAATTTCAATGCTAAACGTAGTTTTGGATAGTCTTTGAAGCCTTAGTTTTTCACTCTGTTCTAGCACATATAACCTTCAGATTTGGATTTCGACTTCTGTATTAGCATGTTACTGATGATGAGTCTGGAAAGGTAGGCTGAGGGCAATTTGTGGAGGAAATTGTTTCAGCAAAGACAAGCAGTTCCACATAATTGGCACTATGGCACAAAGCCTGAAAGGGAAGAAGAATTAAATCAGGAAAGACCTTTTGTATGCAGATGCTTTGGGGTTTTATCAAGGTAAAGAGGAAATATTTAATTCAAGAGAATACTTTGGTCACATCAAGAGAAATGTATATGGGGACTGGGGGTTGGGGAGGAGCCTGCAGGGGTGGTAGGGCATCACCTGCTTTTCCAGACTTATTGCCCACTCAGACTATACCCCTTATGCAAACTGAATTACTGACTTCCTAGAAAATGCAATACCCCTTCGTGTCTCAGTGCCTTGGCTCATTTTGTTTCCTTTCTCTAGATTGTTCCTCCTCTCCCTTATCTCCTGATGGGCTCCTTGAAGACTAAACACCTCCTCTCTGAAGCCACCTGAGACTCAAGTAGAATACGGGGTTGAATCTCTCTCTGATTTTGAGATCATCAAATGTGTGGACAACAGTACAAATATTTTACAGAGGAATTCACAGGAGGTAACGAAAGGGAGTGTAATCAGTTTTTAGTTATGGTGAGTGAGAAGGAAAGATGGGAGTTGAGTTTAGTTTTGAAAGGGTAGAGACAAAGGTAACATAGGCTTGAAAATCTGGAGAAAAGCCCAGTGAATACAGATCTGGAGTCACTGACTGGTATTCAAAGCCAAGAATGGTAAGATTGCCAAGGAAAGTATAAAAGTGAGAAAAGAGGGCTCAGGGCAGACCTCTGGGAACTACCAACATTAAAAGGTAAGATACAAGAGGAGAAAGAACAGAAGATTGTGCCATCATGGAAGTCAAGATGATGCCACTGAGAGTCCAGTAAGATGAGATATGGGTGAGAACCTTTTCAGAGGAATGGCAGGATGGAAATTACACTGCAATGAGATAAAGAATGACTGGGGATGAGGAAATCCAGGCAAGGAATACAGATTATTCAAGGTTAACTGTAAAGTGGAGGAAAGAAAAAGGTGCTAGCTAGAGGGCAGAGGGAGGCGAAGAAGATTGCTTTGTTTTTGCTCTTAAGAGCTGAGGGACTTGGACATGTTTACAGATTAAAGGGGCGGAAGCAGGCGGATATGGCATTAACGGCTAGGATAACGGCCCTGGTGAAATGGACAAGGATGAGATTCAAAAGGTGACAGATCAGCCACACACCAACCAGATGGAAAGATTCCCCTGAACCACATCTACTTCACAGCACAGACCTCACCCACTGTCTTTCATTATGACTTAAAATCAAACTGCATTTTCAGTAATTCACGTTCAATGATGGGAAAAATACGTATTAGCCTATTTTCAATCAGAATTGGCAACTAATCAAAACTGATCCTACACAACTCTGCCCAAATTCTCCCAGAAATATCACAGTAAAGTGCCACCAGAGTCAATACCCTCAGTTCTTGCTTTTTATCCCCTCCTACAGACGGTCCTAATATCCACTGGACCCTCAGCCCTGTTAATTGCCACACATCCGAGAACGCATGCTAACAGAGAATGCCCCCCCGTCCCACCTGTAGGCATTGTACTTGTGGATAGCCTGGTTCACGTTCTTCTCAAAGTTTGCGAGTTCTGAAAAGGCAACAAGAGGCTCGGTGAACAAGAACCACGAGTAAACAAACGAGAACTGAGTTTCCTGGAAGGAGGCGTAACGACCTCTTAAGGGACAGGGACCTCCCCGCTTGTACACCGGCCAGGCTAAGGGCAGCCCAAGCGTGACTCAAGGGTCTCCAGCAGGACTGACAATCTGCCACCGGCGCCGGAGGAAGATCCGCACGGAAGACTCCGGGCTGCTAGGGGCCGGACATCCTTGGGCTGTCGGGACTCGAGAGAAGGAAGGGAAAGCAGCGGAGAGGGAGGAGAAGAGAAAGGCAGCGGCGCCGGGCCGGGCTAACCTGTGAGCATGTCGGTGATGCCCCCGTTGAGCGTCTCCTGCGGCGCCTTCCGTTTGCTCATGGTGGCCTGCACCCGAGGACCGCAGAGAGCTCACAGCCAGGGATGGTCCCCTTGCCCAGCTTTCGGGAGGGGCTGCGACCTGGAGAGGACGCAGGATCAGCCCAACGCGGCGAAACCAGCGCGACTGGCTGAACAATGAGGGCTTCTGACTGGGGGGGCGGGGCGCGGCGCACGAGTGACGTCACAGGGAGGGGCGGGGCCGGTGGGGGCCCAAGGCCAGGGGGCGGGGCCGGGGAGGGGCCTCAACGGCGAGAGAGAAAAAGGATCCTGGAGCCAGCAGGACCGGGAGGAGGATGTTGGACCCGAGCTTAGATTTGGCGGAAGGGAAATGGGAGCCTCAGGATTACAACCCAGTGGGGTTCCTATGGGAAGACTTGGACTCCTAACCTAAGGCGTTGTACCTGTCTTCCCAGGCATAACGTTTTCTTCAGTCCTCTCCGTAGAAGGGAAGTCTGGTTTTGACTCTGAAGTCAAAACTTCAGATGGTGGGGTATGTAAGATGATGGGGTATGTAAGATGATGGGGTGCGAGTAGAGTACATAGACCGCAATGCAGTCCCCGCTGCAGAGGAGTCCTGTAAGGCTGCGGCAGGAGTCTGGAATGAAATCTGCCGATCACAGGAATGCCTCCCATACTAAACTTTTTAGCAGATATGCCAACCAGTGTCAAAAGATATTTTATGTTTTATTCCCCTCCTTTTGCGGCAGGGGCCAAAGTGAAAAAAACACTAAGAAGCCCTTAACCTAGATAATGAGCAATGCAACTGTCATTACAACATGATGACCTATAACTGAAAAATTTATAGTTCTGCTTAAGAAATGGAAATATGACATCAGCAATATGTTACTTACAAGAGTAACTCCTGGGGTTCGTACTCAACTGCCAATTCCAGGCAATTGCTTTGTGTATAAATAAATTAAAAGCTTAACAAAATGATACATGGTTGCTGTAGAAAAATCTAAGAAATATATAAAAGGAGAATAGAAAAGTAACATAAATGATTATCTCACCATCCAGTTTAACCACTATCAATATTTTGGGACATATACTTCCAGTCTTCTAATCCAGTCCTTTCTAAATCCTTTTCAATAATGGAATAATTATTTAGATAAAATAAGTTTTTGTGATTAGGCTGTGTGGGTTTTTTTGTTGTTGTTCTTATTTACACTGTCAGTGTACATCTTAAGTTATGCTTCTTGGACATTTGTATTTCTTCTTTTCTGAATTTCCTATTTATATCCTTTGTTCATTTTTCTTATTTATTTATTTATTTATTTATTTATTTTTGGCTGCGTTGGGTCTTCGTTGCTGCACTCTTGGTGCACGGGCTTCAGTAGTTGTGGCACACAGGTTCAGTAGCTGTGGTGCATGGACTTAGTTACTCCATGGCATGTGGGGTCTTCCTGGACCAGTGATTGAACCCATGTCCCCTGCATTGGCAGGTGGATTCTTAACCACTGTGCCACCGGTTCATTTTTCTAATGGGGTAGTTGTCTGTTATGAACTTGTTAGATTTTTAAAATATTACTACTAACACTTTTTTGTATATTTTACTTGTAAAGTTTTTGTAAGTATTTGCACTATCCTCTTGTCCCTTGCCTTTTAACTTTATTCTAAAGCTTCTTGCCACCTTGATTCCCACCTTCATTTAGATATTCTCTGTTCTCCTTTTCTCCTATGCAATCTCTATTCCAGGTTATGTTCATATTATTTGGTTCCGAAGAATGATCATTTCTCATTTTAAAAAAAAGTTTTTATTCACCTCTGGATAATGAAAGTTACAACTTTAGGGAACTGTGGGATCCCTATATGAGTTATGTCAACTTTTAAAAGATCAGTGCCAGAAAATCCAAGGAAAATGATCAATTCTCTGTGCTCATCTTCTTGGATAAACCAGTAACATTTGATCCACTCATTCACTGTCTTCTGGAAACAATTTGTTTTCACTTGGCTTCTAAGTTAGCCGTGCTCTGGGTTTCCCTTCTTCCTCAATCTTCCTTACTAGCCACCCCTTCTCAGGTGTTGGTTTGTTTGTGTGTGTGCTGGTTCCCAGCTCCTCCTCCACTCTCCAGCCTTGTGGGAAAGTGCCTCAGGCCTTGAGCCTTTAACCAGCTTTTCCACTCTGTCCAGCTTCGCCCTTTTAAATGCGAACTTAGCTTGAAGACTCCTTTTATATTTCTAGCCCTGATCTCCCTTGAACTCTAGTCTCATATACCATCTCAAAGACAAAATGTCCTACAAACTCTTGCTTCTTGCCCCTCTAGCTTCTCCTTAACTTTTCCCCATATCCATTAATGACATTTAATCACCCTGCCATCAGGCCAAAATCCTAGGAGTCATTCTTAATTGCTCTTTTCACACCCCACATCCAATCTGTCAGCAAGTCTTGTCTGGTCTGTCTCCAGAATATTTATTCTGAATTGGATCACCTCTCACTGCTTCTGCTGCCACCACCCTAGCCCAGTCTACCATGATTTTGCTTCCCAATTACTACCACAGCCTCCTAGTGGCCTCCCCACTTCTGCTCTTATCCCCTAAAGCAGTGGTCCCCAACCTTTTTGGCACCAGGGACCGGTTTCGTGGAAGACAATTTTTCCATGGACCGGGGTCGGGGGGTGATGGTTGTGGGATGATTCAAGCGCTTTACATTTATTGTGCACTTTATTTCTATTATTATTACATTGTAGTATATAATGAAATAATTATACAACTCACCAGAATGTAGAATCAGTGGGAGCCCTGAGCTTGTTTTCACTTGCCACTCACTGATAGGGTTTTGATATGAGTCTGCAAGCAATTGATTTATGATGGTCTCTGTGCAGTCAAACCTCTCTGCTAATGATAATCTGTACTTAGAGCCGCTCCCCAGCGCTAGCATCACTGCCTCAGCTCCACCTCAGATCATCAGGCATTAGATTCTCATAAGGAACGTGCAGCCTAGCCTTCACATGCACAATTCACAGTACGGTTTGTGCTCCAATGAGAATCTAATGCCGCCGCTGATCTGACAGGAGGCGGAGCTCAGGCGGTAACGCGAGCGATGGGGAGCGGCTGTAAATACAGATGGAGCTTCGCTCATTCTCCCGCCGCTCACCTCCTGCTGTGCTGTGCAGCCTGGTTCCTAACAGGTACCAGCCCGTGGCCTGGGGGTTGGGGATGTCTACCCTAAAGGCCACGCTCCAAATAGGACAAGAGTGATTTTTTTAAAACATGTATCAGCATATGTCATTCATTTGCTTAAATACCTTCTCACTGCACTTAGAATAAAATCCAAGCTCCTTTCCATGGCCTTCAAGGCCTCATGTGTCCGCCTGCTACCAACTCCCCTGCTTCACTTCTTGCCACTTTCCCCTTTGTCTAGGACACAGGTGTGCACACAGGTACCTGCTTTAGGGCTCATGTCCCATTGTTCCGGCCACTGCCTGACTGCTTTCTGCTCATCATTTGAGTGACAGTCCTGAACAACCTTCAGGCACGCTCTGTTCCATTACCGCCTTTTATTTTCTTCTTAGTATGAACACTATTTGAAACATGTTAGTTGCCTATTACCTGCTCCCTGCCCGACCCTCCCTCCCACCAACATGGATTGTAAGCTCCATGGGAGAAGGGGCTTCATCGTTGTTCGCCACATAGAGGTGCTCAATAAAACTTGGATGAATATCCTAAATTATAATCCTGAAGTGAAGTGTCAAATATTTCAAATTACACAGGATACTGACCGATTATGATGTGGGATGGCTGATCATCTCAGGTTGGCAGGGACTGAGAGGTTTACTAAGATACAAGTGGTTTATTAAAGAAGAGGTTTACTAAGATACAACTTTCAAGGCTAAAACCAGGAAAATTCTGGGCAAACCGAGACAAGTGGGTCATCCTAAGTTTTGTCACCATTTTAACAAATCGTGACACTAACAAAACCTAATTTGGAATATAACAGCCCCTGTCTCTCGTTTTAGGATTCCCAAAGCCTGAACCCTTTAAAGAGAGCGTGCTCTGTACTTCTGAGATAAATGTGATTGAGGGAGTATCTCTGGGGTAAAAATTGCTCATTCAATCAAAAAACACTTATTGAATACCTACTAAGAGGCAGGCACTGCTCTGGAGTCTGGGTATACAGCAATGAACAGACCGAGTTCCATCTTGCAGAGGTTTTTTTAAATTGAAGTATAGTTGATTTACAATACTGTGTTAGTTTCAGGTGTACAGCAAAGTGATTTGGTTATATATATATATATATATATATATATATATACACACATATATATTTTTGACCAAATATATATATATATTCTTTTAAAATATATATATAACCAAATATATATACATTCTGTTAAAATATATATACATTTAAGATATATATACATTCTTTTTGAAATCTTTTCCATTATAGGTTATTACAAGATATTGAATATAGTTCCCTATGCTATACAGTAAATCCTTGTTGCTTATCTATTTTGTATATGGTAGTGTGTATCTGTTAATCCCATGCTTTGTGGATCTTTTTAGTGGGGGTGTGGAGGGACAAATAAATATATCAGATGGTGATAAGTGGCATAAAAACAAAGAAGCCCGGACTTCCCTGGTGGTGCAGTGGTTAAGAATCCTCCTGCCAATGCAGGGCACATGGGTTTGAGCCCTGGTCTGGGAAGACCCCACATGCTACGGAGCAACTAAGCCCATGCGCCACAACTACTGAGCCTGTGCTCTAGAGCCCATGAGCCACAACTACTGAGCCCACGAGCCACAACTACTGAAGCCCACGTGCCTAGAGTCCGTGCTCTGCAACAAGAGAAGCCACCGCAATGAGAAGCCCGCGCACGGCAACGAAAAGTAGCTCCCACTCGCCGCAACTAGAGAAAGCCTGCATGCAGCAATGAAGACCCAACACAGCCAAAAAAAACTATATATATATATA
>NW_020837969.1:32796308-32797638 GCF_003676395.1 Aethalodelphis obliquidens | reverse complement strand
TAAAAAAAAAAAACCCAAAGAAGTCAAGACAACAGAGTTACAGGGCAGTGCCTGGGAGGTGGGGAAGGGGATGGGTACCAGGATAGAGAGGATGACCAGGAGAGGCCTCTCTGATGAGGCCATGGATGAACAGAGATGTAGGTGAAGAGGAAGGGACACAGGAGGATATCTGGGGAGAAAGTGATCCAGGCACTTAACAAATGGTGATACTGATGAGACCAAATTTGGAACGAAATCTTTTTCTTTTATTCGAGGACCAGCAAGGAGGATAGTGTGGGTGGTGCAGAGTGAGCGAGGATGAGGGGAACAGACGACGAGGTCAGAGGTGTGTTCAGAGGAGGAAGTAGCCAGCCCAAGGCCAGGGAGGTGGCCAGAGCACAGCATCAGAGGGAGGGTAGGAGGTGAGGTCAGAGAACAGCAGGGCCAGATCCTACAGTGCCACTGTGAGAACTTCTGGCTTTACTAAGAGTAGGGTGGGAACCCTTTCAGGGTTGTGAGCAGAGGAGTGACTGGATCTGAGTTGGTTTTAAAAGACATATTCTGGCTGATGTAGGGGAGCGAGGACATAACAGGAGGATAACAGTTAGGAGGATAATGCATTAGGACATAACAGTTAGGAGGATAATGCAATAATGCATTAGGACATAACAGTTAGGAGGATAATGCAATAATACAGGCAAGAAGTGATGATGCCTAGGGCCAGGTGAGGCTGAAGGAGATGGTAAGAAGTACTCATATTCCAGCTCTAGGCTGAAGGTTGAGCCAACAGGATTCACTGATGGATGGGTGGTGGGATGTGAGCTAGAGAGAGAGAGGTCAGGGATGACTCCATGGTTCCGTGACTGAGCTACTGGAAGAGAAGAGCTGCCACGTAAGGAGATGGGAGACCATGGAGCGCACAATGGAAGGGAGAAATCGGGAGCTGGCTTTGGAATGTGAGATGCCTGTTCCACATCCACTCAGCAATGCTGAAGGGTCAGTCAGGTACATTATTCTGGAGTTCAGGGTTGAGGTGAATGAATCAGCATAGTGTGGGATTTAAAGCCATGAAGCAGGATTAAATCACCTTGGGAGTAAAGATAGATTACATAAGAGAACTCCTGGTGGGATGTGGGGAGGGCAACTAGTTTAGAGGTCAGGGAGAGGTCATGGAATCAACCAAGAAAACAGGAAGAGCCACCAATAAGCATGAAAAGGATTAGATTAGGTGATGCATGTGAAAAACCTTCCATAAAGAAGAAACAATTGGTGTATACAGAGGAATGTGAAGTCAGGAACCAAGATGAATGCAAATGAACTTATTTACAAAACAGAAAGAGACTCACAGACA